>NC_060879.1:38555023-38855349 GCF_021901495.1 Neodiprion virginianus
ACCGATGTAGTAGAATTTTCATTACTTATACATATACATTGTTGTTAAAACGAATAATAGAAAGATAAAGTATCCGACAAATCGGCTCGAATTGTACATTGTTGTTATTATTATACATAGATCAGGAATTATTCGAAAAAATTTTGCAAAGAAAAATAGTAACCGAGGTAAAAAAAAAAAAAAAAAATAGAAATGAAGAAATTAAATCTTTTATACCGTACTACGTGATGAAAACCTTGGTCAAGTTCGTCGAACGAAACAAAATACGTGAAAATTGTACGTTCGTTTATTGCAATAAAAGGTATTCAATTCGCGCGTCATCGCGTCGAGTGAATGAGTCTGCGAACAAATGTGTTGATACAATGCAAGACCAGTTCAGCTGACTTCCTCTCATGCAGTCATCATTGACCACAAAGAGGTATTAAGGCACGCAGTACGTATGTTGAAATAAATAAAAAAATAAAAATAAAGGATCAAGACACCCGGCAAACATGAATATTATCGAAAAGATGAAATCAGGATATCAAAAATTATAGCAAATAATAATTAATTGGCTCTGTTTCAACGACACGTTGTATAATACACAATCACTAGAAGACAGCAAGTGAAGCGCGATAACGAAGATTGAAGAAAGAAAAAGAAAAAGAAACGAAGGAACAAAGAATGGCAGATGTTGCTCGGTGCAGTGAAGAAAGCACAAGCGAGCAATAAAAATTGCACAGCTCATTGCGCGATTTGTTCCCCCCCGTTAAAGCAGATGGAGAATGTTGGTAATGATACGTTGGAAATATTCTTGCTCGGTGAAGTGCAGCAATAATTCCCTCTTCGCGTTACGACGATTATAATATCTATGTATCCACTTTTGTTCTAGAACACACGATTCTCCCACATGAGTTATTGAACTTGTACACCGTGCCACGGTAGATACGTGAGATATTCGACACTATCATAGTTATACTTTTAATCGATTACCGCTCCTGTAATAATTATGCAAAAAAATTACAAGTATCTTGCATAAAAAGACGTAAATTGTAACAAAGATCCAAAGAATCGTCCCACAAGATCGGATTGAAGTTAAAGTAACGAAATATCGAAACTAAAGTCATTGTTTTGAAAATTTCTGAACCCCTTTGAAGAAGAAGTTTAATATCAAAAATCTGTGAATATACATTTTACTTTGTAAAAATAGATTACTCAATTCGATACGATCCTATAGTTGCGAGGTAATCATTTTTTATACAATAAAAAAAAAAAAAATCGAGTCGTTACATCAACGTTAAGAATTTTACTCTCTTCCCACACGATATTCCGTTACCAGAGAATAATCGCGTAATTTGCGCATGGATTGCAAATGGCAAGTACGGTACGTAAAAGAAAACAACCGGAGAGTGCAAAATGGTGGTTTCGATGCAACGCGTCGGTTTCCGGTTTACGACAAACGCCTCCGGCGAGAATTTTATGGGATAAAAGATCGAGGTCATACGATATCACGATGATGAGTGTATATACAGCCGGGTATCAGGAAACGTGACGGTTCGTCCTCTTTGCAATTTACACCCAAGTCCAAAGTAATATCTATCCACCGGGGGAGGAAAATCCCGGCAAACTTGCAGTCCCGAGTTTGTTGAAACGTTTGACGAACGCCTTGTTTCATCATTATATGATTCACACGTCGCGAGTTTCCGTTGTCACGAGTTATCGCCGACCAACAGATTGCAGTCTATACATATAACTGGTTGATTCATGTACAACCTCGACTTTTTTTTCGTTTTGTGTGTCATATTTTTAGTACATATAGGTGTGTGTGTGTGTGTGTGTGTTAATACGAAACATTTTTATTCCTCGTAATAAAAACAAAACTGTATTTCTTAGAGAAAAAAAATTGTACAACGTTGCGATAACAGATAGATTTTTTTCATCGTAACAATTTTATAAACGCAAAATTATCTAACATTATTTGCAAAGAGATATGAATTATATATATGATATGAAACAGCCGTATATATATATGTTTGATCCTCGTTATAATTAGATCCCTTATCGCACGATGCTTAAGTATGCTTAAAAATTTGCCGAGCAGTTGTTTGAACTGTGACGATAATGACATGAGTAATTAAAAAAAAAAGAAAAGAAACAACGCGTAAAAATAGATTTGTAAATCGCCGGTTAATGTTCCGATAGCCAATTAATCATCGTCGTCGTCGTCGTCGTCGTTGTCACACCTACATATCCTCCAACACATATTATACGACAACGACGAGGACGAGACGATATTTTAATGATCGCGGGAGAACTTCAACGATCAAATTTATGTACACCATACGAACCATAGACAGGTTATTTGCATTGATTGTCGCACCGACCGCGACGTAACTCTGTACGACAGAGAGTAGTAACTGGACACGGCGTATCATCGCGTGACGGTGAAGAAGAAAATTGAGGAATAATAGGTAAGTGACGGGAACGTACGTATCATCTATTCACGTATGGACGCGATATAAATAGAATAATACGAGTATGTATCTCTCTTTATCAATCCGTTCAACAGTTTAATGGCGCGTTATATTCAGGGGTCACTGCCGTCCCACAAACTCTATTAAACTATCAACGACAAAACTCATAACCACCGCCTCCTCTTCTTCTTCTCATCTCTCCGGTCGCCACGTACGTTGTATACGTTATCATACGTACATATCAACTTTCGGATCATTGTAATCACGGTATTAGCCCCCTTTTTTCAAGGTCTCCAACGCAACAACGGGGTACTAGCGGAAAAGATATTTCATATACATCGTTTGGAATGCACTATATACAAAGATTGTATGATCGATGCGCCTGGTCAGTTAGGATGTCAAAAAGAAGACAGCACGAAAATCTATAGGTATGTATTTTCCCCATTTGTAACAGTTGTAAACACATGCTGGTCCCCCAACCTAACCTAACCTAACCTAACCTAATCGAATTTGACCTGAAGTTGACGAGAATTGAGGAAGGGGGCACATTTTTCGTTACATTGTCGTCGGGTTTGAACAGCCTGCGATTGAAGTGAAACGAGTGAACCGAAAAATGGATGGATGCGGAAGGGCATGATCAACAATTATTACCCAGCCCGCATCGCTGAATCCCGCATGTTACGGGAAAAAAGAACGCCTCGATATGTCGAACAGGGTCTGTTCTTTGACTGATGTTGAAAAAATGAAACCGTTCTCTTCAAACGAACAATCAATTGTGAAAAAGCATCTTTGAATCATACGTTTTTCGGACTTGTTAGGTACCCGTCGATCACCTCGATCACAAAGAACCTCGTCTTGCAGGATAAACGGACGATAAGAGACGAATTCTCTTTTCCACAACGGATTGGGGGTAAAAATATAGAAAGATAAAAAGAATTTTTAAAAAAGGTGAAAGTCGAAGTATGGAGAGGTAAAAGATTATAAAAGTTGGAACATATAATAATAAAATGCCAAATTGTAGAATCTTCAGAATTTCTCTTGATAATATTGAACCGTATACAGATTCTCGATTTTTCTGTACCACGTTTTTTCACCTTTCCATATTTTGTTTTTCTGTATTTCAACATACTAAGTTTTCACAATTTTCTGTACTTGAACTATCAACATTTTTTCAATTCATCGCCCAAGATTTCCGCGTCTATGAAAATTCGACATTCCGGTGATTCTATCAATCGGTATTTCTATTTTTTTTTACCCCTAACTTTCGCAGCCATCAACATTTCAAGGACTGTCCGAACACTTCGAAACCTCTGATTGTGAGTTAATTGTAAGTTCCGTCTAATTGTACAGCAAACGACCCGCGACACCGTCGGCCGTTGATGCTGATTATAGGCACATGTCTCCGCTTTGCGTAGCAGTTATTTTGGTCCACATCAAGCATACCCACCACCACCCTCTAAGAGTGAACCAAGAATGAGTTGGCTGTGGTTGACCTTGAGGATGTGGACAATCCAACGATCCGACGCGTGCTGCGCAACGAAATTGTCTTTCACCACCAAAATCAAGATGGGTTCTGATTCTGCGTTTTCAAAATACCCGTACAAATTTCAAACTTCAGATAAAGAGCAGAAGAAAAATAAATAAAAAAAAAATATATATATAGTCAAGAACCCGAAAAAATACCGAATACCGTCTGACACGGTCCTGAGAAAATGTAGAATCACTCTCTCTCAGCTGCGTCTGGACTTTGTGACATACGTGCATTATGCGGGTTCTCGGATCATCGCGAAACGGAGAAAGACGAGTAAACGACCCCCTATCATCGACACAACACACAACCGACACCAGGCGTGCTGTTGAAAACTGGTTATGAGTATGCAATACAAATTGCGTTCTCAATGCTGAATTGCTTTCCCGAAGTCAAGTTATAGTAAGTATCGGACGAATAATCGCGGAAAACCGTAGACGAATCGACTAATCTGCGGATAAACTCACCATTAACCAAAAGAGAAAAAAAAGAGAGGGAAAAAAAAACTACGGAAACGAGTAAAACTAACGAGAATTCTGTACATCAAGGGAGTGCCCTGGTCGATTTCGACGTTGGCGTATATATGTCCAAATATCGAAGTTTACGTAACTCAAACGCCAAAAAAATTGCACAACAGTCCCATTGCATACATAATTCCGAACAAAAACATTACAGCACATTTTCATTTGACGCAGAAATAAAGAAATGAGATGAATTCTACGAATTTGCTATAACGATTTCGAAGAACGTCAATTGAAAATGTGTTCAAGTGTTTTTCTTCAAAATTACGTATACATAAAATGGGTCTATCGATCACTTTTTCGCTTTTGAGACACGCTTACGGATTTCGATATTTCAAAATATATCATCAATCAACGAAGAAAACACGACATAGGTATAAAAATTATTCACACTTCGACGTAATTTCAAAATGAAAAAATAGAAAAGGTATCTTCGTTTACGGCTCATTGCGATAAATTTCCATTAGCATCTATTATTCGAAACTGAATTCTGTCGGTCGGTCATTTTTCCCACACGGTGGACCGAAGAGAGGTGGGTTTAAAAAAAGAAAAAAAGAAAAAAAAACGGCCCGAGATAAAAATTCGAGAGATTAGCTGCACGTGACGATAGGGGAAATGGGGGGTGAGATATTGGGGGAGGGGGGGGATTCCTCGAGCCTTAAAGCAAGCAAACAGATTTCCTCGACCTTTTCCCGGCCTTTCACAAGCCCGAGCGAGTGAGCGAACCGATCACCATTCTATCCATCCATCTGCACCGATGTGTCGTTACAACGAATGGAACCGTTTCCACATTGTAGGTATGCGGTGCGATTCTCTAGTCGGTATGTGATGATGATGACGACGATGACGATGATGGTGTGTGTGTGTGTGTGTGTGTAGAAAAGGATTCTGTGCGTATAGTACGAAAATGCGAGAAAGAAGACTGCTGCCGTTGCTGTATAGCAATGGTGGAGAATAGAAAAGAGTAGGTGCGGATGAAATTTATTTTAAAAGCCAACGATCCCAGGTATAAAAGAGATGGAGACGGAAACTTTCCTACGGCAAAATCGTGACAAAGAAACTCATACCGGGCAAGCAGCGCGCGTACTTGCAGCAACACAGCAGCGGTTGTTAACCAACCGCATTTATATCTGTGACATGCGTACATGTATGAAAAACGCGATACGAGTTCATACGCGCACAAGTAAAATCCTTAAGTAAGTAAGGCGAAGAAGAAAAGCCGATAGCAACGGTCACCCCCAGCCAATAGTTGCTTCAACTTGTCTTCTTTTTATCAGTTTTTTCATACTTTTTACAAATCTAATTATCCGTTACTTTCTGCTACGGTTTGCATCGGCGAACCAAAGTAAGTACGTAAAAAGTAAGAATAAATTACAGTTCATTGAAATATTAAAAAAAAAAAAAAAAAAAGGAGGAACAGGTTACATATACTATATGAGGTTTGGTAGAATTGAACGGAACGGAAGCTATTCGCGTTTAATCGAGTAGAAAAAAGAAAAGAAGAAAAAGACGATCAATGAAAACATCGTAAAATCACCGTGTTGAAGTTAACAACGTTATCGCAACGGTTCGAGCTGTGAAAAAACCGTTGCTCCGTGATTTAGGAATTATTCGAAATTCATTAAACCGTAACAAAACAAAACGAAGAAGAAAAAAAAAAAACATTCGTATTTTGTAATCTTCCTTCCTTCAGAGTAATTTTAAAAATAAGAAAATAGCGATTTTTTTATTCTTCCCCAATATTTCGTTAAGATAACGTTACAAACTTCAATATCGTGTGAAATCGGCACCAACGAAATTCCGATGCGATCACCGTTAAGTGAAAAATCGACGCGTCGAAACTGCCGTTTGGAAACCCACCAAGGAATAGTTGAAGCAGCTTTAGCAGACCGCGTTGCAAGAACGAAACGGCGAGACGAGAGTCGGCAGATTCGATACAAATGCCGCCCAGCTAGACGACATTTCGATCGAGGGTATAATACGCAATTACACGCACACACGGTGGGACAAACGAGTGCTAGAAACACCTGGAAAATCGATCGGATTTACCCGATCCACGAGCGGACTTTGTCAGGGCGACGAAACCTTGAATGAAATATACGCGTTATACTAATTCCGGTTAAATTATTCCATCCATTTTCCAATTATATCGGTACAGAATCGCCTCTGCCGCAGTCACACGCACACAGAGCACAGAAAATACACGATCGACGCAAAGAGAAACGATAACGATTTAAACGTTGCGACGAAACAAACGAGTATGAATAACGACGAGAAGCGTACAAATCCGCTCGTCGCGATTCTTGGATGAATTCACTTGTGAGAAAGCTGTCGAAACGAAGGGGTTGTCGGAGGAACGAAAAGGATATTGGAAGAAAAATCAAAAAAAAAATTTTTTGGTTTTCAAATCGCATCACCCACAAAGTATACGTAAAGCTTTTACATAAACCTGGAATAAACCTTCTCCTCCTTCCCTCATCGTAGACACGAAACGATATCTGAGTAAGTTAATGGGGGAAAATAAAAAAAAAAAAAAATCACACCGTTACAAAATTCAACAACGATATACTCGAAAAGTATACAAAAAAAAAAAAAAAAGAGGGTATGTACAAGAAATCGTCGAGTGTAACGTAGTATCAATTGTACGCACTTATCCTCCTTTTATCGTTCTGACTTCTCTCTCTCTCTCTCTCTCTATTCTAGGGCGGTAAGACGATTCTATATCACACACACACGCGCGCACAGAGGGTCGGGGGGGGGAAAGACACAGAGAAACAGAGACGAAAGTTCTTCTCGGGTGCACTCGGCTCGGTAACGCGCGGGCAACTAACTGCTGCCGACAAGCCGCAAACCGGTGCCGGTGCCGGTTCGGACTCTCCTCCTTACAATTTTCGAACGAAGGGGAACGACGACGACGACGCCGTCCGACGGATTCACGAACTACCGAATGACTCGCCCGACGAGCAGCGACGAGCAGCGACGAGAAGCGACGAAGCGACGCGCCTCTCCTCGTCCTCTCCCAGGATTTTCTTTATCTGTATACATATATGTGTGTATGCACCTACTAGGTATACGCTACGTTGCTGTTGCCGCTGCTGCCAATCTTCGTCTTGCGTGTCGTTCCTTCGTCGGTTTGATAATCGGTGAATCACCGCTACTCTTTTTTTCCCCCTACAGGTTATTTCCTTCTTCTTGTATTTTTTTAACTATGTTTAAATATATATACATACACACACACACACACACACACACACACACACACACACGTACAATTTGTTATAATCACGAATTCGCGAGAAAGAAGACAGATATTCTTGTCTACGCGTGGATTATAGATTTGTATTCTTGTTTGTTACTTTGTGTTTATTATATTTTCACCGAATGTAATATTTTTAACGCGCACCGCGTTAATAATAAAAAATAATGATAATAATAATAACACAAATCGCGTGCGATTTTGGTTTTAATTGTACACTTGGATTTAAATTCGTATTTATATATAATTTATCTATCCATAAATCGCGAGGAATAACTTCGATATTTTATTTAGTCAGATTTAATTAATTTATTTAAAATACTTAATCCATATATTTATATATTAAGTAATAAGTATGAGATCGATCGACAAGTAATTGATCAATTTATTGTCACATATATAATATATGAAACTGCGTGTCTTGCAATATATTACTTATTACACGATCGTACTTTTAATTACTCGCGTTATTTAATATCATCCCTGTATACGTTTAAAAATTTACAACTTTTCGCCTCTTCGTTTTATTTCTCTCTTTATCTCTGTTTAAATCTACTTCTTTAAAATAATAAGTTGGAATATTAAATTTCCATTAGACATACAGTGTTGCAATAAATATCTAAACTTTACACAAACTCAACATTAACTGCACACAGTTTAGGCATGCTGGGCAGCAGCACTCGTATACGTGTTTACCATAAAGCGTTAATTACTTTTCTTATTTATTGGTGTGTTTTAGTGTTTCTTTTTTTTTTTTTTCCCGCCTTTCAGTTTGCCGATGTAGAGCGAACTCCTCTATAATAGTATAACAATATCCTTCCCCTGTGTTTTCGTTTTTGTTTTTTTTTTTTTTTTTTTTTCTTTTTAACTATTTTTCGTTCTTCGACGATCAGTCCTCACTCTACGACGGGCAACGAAAGAATGAGAGCGAGGTTTGCTCCACGACTCGCTACCACGGCCCCCCGGGTCTTGCGCGTTGCTCCTCCGGGTCTCCCGAGGGTCGAAGGAAGGGAGAAGGGAGAAGGGCGAAGGGCGAAGGGAGAAGGGATAGGGGAGAGCGGCAAAAACGCGGCGATCTTAGGGCGCGGCCCTTCGAACCGTGACCCACCCGCGTCTTTCCCTTTCTCCCTCGATATCCTCTCCGTCCAATTGATGAGGAATTTTGTATCACTTGACGAAATGGGTAGACTGGTGTGTATAGATTCACATTCACGTCTAATTGTAAAGAAGAAATTGCAGAAAAAAGACGGACGAAGTGTGTACGAGTGGCTCACCTCACGACTGCTTGAAATTTTACCCGAATCATTTGCATAATATGTGGAACGGACGGAGTTGGAGTTCCGAATTTGTAGAGTTTTGAGAGAGTCCAATTCCGAATTATTTGGTGGCGAAACTTGAATTAGAGAAATTAAACTTTGAAGAAACAACAGAGTTTCGAACGGTTGGAAACCCGATCGTTCAAAGTTCCGATATGCAAGTTTTTCAAAAAATTCAAATTACGACAGAACAAAGTTCCGGAATGTAAAGTTCCGATAGAGTAAAATTCCGCAAGTTAAAATATACTCACACAGGGTAGTGGGTGTAAGAAAATCAGAAAAACCGAAAATCAAAATCACCAGAATTCCGAACGTAAAAATATGAAAAATCCAAAACAAAGAAAGATCAAAGTGGTGAGTTTTCACCGAGCCAGAAATTCACAGAACTGAAAATCTTCGATCACTGGAAATTTCCATGATTCAGATTTTCTAAATTTTCTCATTTTCGCACTTTCCGAACTTTGACTTGTCCGAATTACGCCCTATCGGTATTTTGTCCTTTTGGAACTTTGCACTTTCAGGAATTTGAGCATCCGGTTTCGGACTATTCGAAACTTTGATGTTTCGTCAAAGTTCGATTTTGTTACTTCAAGTTTCGCCACCAAAAAATTCGTAATTTGGGGCTTTCGGAACTTTTCAAATACGGAATTTCAAACCCGCCCCCCGTTTACGTTTCATTCGTTAGCAAAAAAGAAGAAATTCGATCAACTATCAACGAGTGCATATTTGTAACCGCAAAAGGACGTTAAAAAAATTGAAATCACAGATCAATCAAAAATGTGCTAAAAGACACACGTACAAGTTAAATAAAAAAATAAGATGAACAAGACGAATCTATTTATACGCTGATTGCGGATGTATATTTTTTTTCCTTCAAAGAATTAAATAAACGTAAATAATTACTAAGTAGGTACAAGGTACAAGGGTACAAAGTTTACGAAGCAACGTTTACAACCGTGATTATGCGCAGCGGAGAAAACGTTGCATGTGAAACAACGCGTTACTGCGAAAGTGAGCTTGACGATACGAGCTTTTGTCCTTATTATAATTCTATGAATACCTGCAACAATATAACATGTGTAGACCATGGATATGTGATATACGTATATAACATATACGCGGCAGAATCCTCGAGACACAACCGCATTCTTTTCTCATCACAAAATATACCCCGTGGAAGAAACTGGTTTCTCAGTTACGCCCGTGTCTATATTTTTATTTCGTTTTGACTGGTCGATTTTTAAACCGGACACCAACGGTCTTCGTGTATGTATATATATCTAAGAGGCATTCAATGCCAACTTGACCAACGTTCAACACCGTGGATTATTGCAATCTGAATCGGTTGTGAAAACAAATGAATAAATAAATAAAAGTGAAAATTACACGGTGTTGCAATTTCAACATTCTAACAAAAAAAAAGTAATATTTAACAGATTTCGAGATATTTTATTCTCATTCTTCGATTCGAGAAAAAAAGATGCGTTGCTTATTTATGATCTTTATCTGGATATTCTTCTTCTTTTGTTTCATTTATTTGTATGAATTGTAAACGAAAAAGAAAAAAACATCATAATTTTGAAAACAATGGTTGAGAGAATTAACATTTCGAAATAGCAGCCAACAAGAAAATCATCTATTAAATTCATTGTAATAAAAATAAAAGGTTGACCGAGTTGTCTCACTGTCAGCTAAATTCTAAATTTTCTTCCACGACGACGTTTGTCCAGGATTATGTTGTGTACCGTATATAAGTCAATTCTTCCAGATTTCGTGACTGAGCACGAGAGACTTCGGTTAGTGGCGAAGAAAGAGAAGGGGGACTATCACGTTGTAACAAACCTACTGAACTCACTTATCATTCTTCGTAATACGGACAATACGTATTAATACTCCTGTTGTATAAAACGCGAGTCAACCGCACATCGCAGCGAAAAGAGAATTATTTTTCATCCAATCGTAAATCGTTTCGATACTGTGTGTAAGAAATATTAAATAACGTACGACTTTACACGTGTCTCAAGTAAGAGAGGCAACGTTTAATGAGAATCAGTAGCTTGCGGTATGTATACACGTCACACTCATACCTAGATATTATATTAAATTCCGGAAATTCAGATAAAAACCTTATACACGTACACATGTATAATGCGTATACGCTTACGAGTAGTCCGTAATTATTCAACGTCTCTTTCGTTAGCGCAAATGTAAGACAGATATCGCCGTATCATTAACGGATTACGCGACTTAAATTTACAAGTATACGATTTAACGAGCTTAAACTCTTCATCGGATACGAAATTTGAAACGAGAATCAAAAAGAGAAGAAGACAACCGATGGAAAAAGAAAAAAAGAAAAAAAAGAACAAACTCACCACCGACATTCAAAACCAATGACCATTACATTTTATGAATCTTTTACCGTTTCAAAAGTAACATCTGTAAATAATAACGATAGGAATCTGGGAAATGATTGATGTATTACAAACACATCGTTGTATAGTTAAATTAATACTTGCAGACGTGAGGACCAAATGACGCGGAAATTGGCAAGTTTTCTATCTCGCAAGTGATAATAACTTGAGGAGAGCACGCAATATGATCCCGAGTCAAAGCCGAACGTACGTACGAAACATTGCTCACGAAACATTTTTTTAGTAACAACAAATTGCGCAGTTAATCAACGATAACGAGGTTTATCATCGCGCGGACGTTCACGGAATTCGAAGCGTGTGCCAATGCACCGTATTACAAATTATTGTACGTTATGCATGCCTGACTCGTTATCGTCGTTAAAAAATTGTCAACACTCTCGCATAATGCGTCGCAAATATCATTATACATACACATTTTGCATTGCGTGTGCGTGTCGTTGTACAAGAATCGTACAATATTATACAACGATTCATCATCTTTGTCGTGAATTGATTATTGATTCGAGTTAAAAGTTTACGCACGCATATAGATGACGATATTATCTTAGGCGGAAAAATTATTTTTATTGTTATTTTTATCGAACATTTCGAATTCGCAAATAGTGATTTATACGTACAGTCATTTTTCTCGAAACGCGTAAATGTCGCACGCCCATAGATCGTTGCACGTATGCATACGTGTGACTTTTCACCGTGCCGAATGGAATGACTCATATATTTCATACGTAGAGTCGCAACGACGCGACGTGCATACGTATATACCCACATATTGAATAAACATACCCTATACATGCCACACAAAAGTGCAAGGAAATGCTCGTTAACGTTGTTTAAAGCAAACTGAAATCGTCGGCAAAAAGTCGAAAGTGCAACGCATTGCTTGCCGCACAATATATATATATAATATAATATATGATGGAATAAACTCGACGAAGGTAAGCAGCTGAGTTGCAAATTATAACCAATTGTAAATAAAGTTTAAACTTTGTCTGCTCGAACTTGACCGATGCGGTGATTGCATCGTTTGGATAACAAATTAGGTATGAAAGAACGTAATTTGAAACGACGCTGCAAAATATGATTCATTCCGATTCGCGAACAATATTCCGCGCGTCGAAACGTCGATGATCATATTTTGTGCAAGAATTTTTTTAATGTACCACTATTTTATTTCTCCAACTTTGCATCTCCCGATGAAATAATTCGAGTATATTTTTCTTCGCTAGTTTTCGTCACGAAATGAAATCAAAGAGTAAGAAAAATTTCAACACTCAAACTTGCCCTGCGAATGAAATATTTACAGGGTGTTCTAATTCGTTGAAAAATTTAGATTTCAGGACTGTTTTCACAAATTTCAGGGACGAATCAACTGAAACATTTTAAAAGCTTAATTTCGTTTCCTTATAAATTTTTAATGATAGAATAAATTGGTTGAATGTTGAATCGAAAATTTTATACAGCAGTTTATGCACGGAATGAATTTCCAACAACTCATTCAAGGCTCAAGACCGCGTATTACAAATGAAATCTCACAGGTTTCGATAAAAAAATTTATCGTGTCATCTATTCCATGATAAATCAAAATATTCCGAAACTTGAGTAGCAATTTTTGTTTACCAGGATTTAAGGATATTCAAAAAAAACAATAGACAACCTGCATTTAATATGATTTCGCATTGGTTCATTCCGCGTGCGTACGAATCAATCGCGCATTTAATTATGTAACGTAACATTGCGATGAAATAAAGATGAAAATAACAAAGTAGTACAATAATAACGATACGTCAATTATTATACGCAGTTTATTCGTTTCTGTGCGTAACAGTGAATAATATGCATGAATCACAATTGGAATGAAATAAACCGATGAAGATGATCGGTTCGTCGTTATCACAGTGATAATCGTTAATCTCTGTCAACAATCTCCAGGGTTTAAGTGAAATTTGGATAACTTAAAAAAAAAAAAAAATAAAAAAATAGCCACAGAAAAACGAAATTGTCTGTTTCAAAAATCGCACCTTGTTCGCATCCCCTCGACGTTGATGACGATAAAGATTAATCTAACGACCTCATTACGCAAATACTCTCCTGTATTATTGCTAAATAATAATAATAATAATAATAATAATAATAATAATAATAATAATAATAACAGTAATTATAATACTAATTTAAAATTTAAAAAAAAAAAGAAAGAAAAAAAAACTAGACTCACGGTATTGGGAAGCTTGCGTCGTCTGCGACTGTGTTCAGGTGTGAAAAGTCTGCACGTGAGGAATGGCACTGAAAATTCCAGCAGTGTCAACGCGTTATCTAACTTCAGCATTCCTGACTCGTAGTCGGTAGACCGTTTGAATCGAGTCAAGCTTGCTTCGTTTGGTCATGCTTCTCGGAAGCGATGCAAAGAATGGTAGAGCAGAGGGGAGGGAGAGAGAGAGAGAGATAGCGAAAGAAGAAAAAGAAATGGAGGAATAGCTCTACATTTCGTACCGCGTTATATTTTCAACAGGTTATACGTCCGTGTATTATAAATAAATGAATTTATTCGGAGTTGGCCAGTGGTTGACTATTTATTTGTTACGACTTTTTGACGACTTCCTCGCGTAATGGCGAATTAAGAAGATGGCCGGCCCTGCCCGGCAGAAACGTCGCAATAAATAAATATTCAACCGCTGGCCAACTCCGACCAAATTCATTTATTTATAATACACACCATGATCACGATATCCAAATCAATGTATATATTATACATGACTAACAGTACGCGGTACGAGCGATTAATTGGCGAATATGATGCACCCGATTGGATGTGCTTTGAAATTCCTCTACTTGTGGACGATAATCGTTGTCAACAGCGTCGAACAGATTTTCATATAACTCGTAATATTAACTTATCGTCGCACTCGCTGATTCGCAGAATTCATACACAATGTTAAAATCACACGTGCAAGCACGTGTAGATTTTTCACAAACTCGTACAGCACAGAATTCGACGAGAACATTTCGGTTTCGTATTTTAAATTCTACAGTTCAAGTAACTGCGATTTTTTTTTTTTGTACGGCTACGTTATTGTATCGTTTGGATAAAAATCTGCAAAATACTGTGCTTAAATAATATAATGAAAAAAAAAATAAATAGAATAAATGAATGAATAAATCATAATAAACTCTAATCGAAAATCGAAATGAACTCTAATCAATATGTATCGGGATGGTCCTTACATGGAGTCGAAAAAATAATTCATGATGCAGTTTGCATAAAATTACGTCTAAAATAAAGCCCAAGATTAACGATTACACGAAAGTTTTTTTTCTAAATTTGCCGTCGGTAGAAAAAAAGATAAATTCTACGCGAGTTCTACATAAAACCAAGCCAGAACAAGCCAATATTTGAAAACTTCATTCTACTATATTGCTTCTTCTTTCAACCAATCGGCAACGTAACTCGGAAACTTTCCACCTTTCCCAGTTTTCCACAATCCGTGGCGACTCCGATTGTACATTACGTAAACATAAATACATACGCGAAGCATAATAAAAAATCTATAATATTCTACATAAAATTGGAGGAAAGAATGGAATTTTATCTAGCGGCATCCGCGTTCTCAGTTTTTTTTTTTTTTGTTTTGTTTCTTTTCCCCCTCAAGTACAGATAAATCATAGAACAGGTATACGTGCAGATGTCGACCTGCCGCGTTACGAGCCGATCACGGAGATAGGAGCGCGTTGCAGGATATTATATATTTATAAACTTCGAGAAACGAATTTGAGAAACCTTCCTAGAAGGCTATCTCTTGTCGGTAGAGCTGGGTACACGATAGGATATCGATATTTCCTTCTTCTTTCTTTCTTTTTTCTTTTCTATTTCTTTTATCTTTTCACTTTCTCTTTGTCCCTCTCACGACGAAAATAAACCCGGAAGCCTCCTCACGGAGAATCTCGGTTCGAGTTCCATCGCGTCATAATTATACTGCGGACGTTAAACTATGTATAATAAGTTTAATCACACACACACACACACACACATATATATATAAAATGTACAAACAACGCATCGCGTATTATTTAAACGCAAGGGAATGACGGACACGCCGAACGATACGAGTTTGTACATCCCAGAAGTTTGTACATAGTATCATATGCATACATATTACATATGTATATATATATATATATAACTGCCGGAAATTTGTTATCATTGAAAATGAGACAGCGCACCGGGAGTTCGCCAGCACCGAGCACAACATGCTGGCAAGCCTTTCTCTTATCGCAAAAATAGCGTAGTACATTTAAATGTACGAGAACAAAAAGTCAACGTGAATTACGAGCTAGTTGGTCGTAAATTAAATAACAGGCTGGCGAATTTTTGCAATGAGTCAGTCAGTTTGAAATCAATATCGAAGAAACGACTCGGTTAGCAATCTACGGTAAATAATACGTATCGTAAATGCTGTCGATATGTTTTCACAACGTTTTATCAAAATTCCACATAACCATTTTTACCGGCAATGGTACGAAAGTCGGCGGTACTTGTAACGACGCATTGAATACGAAATTTTGTTGAAATTGCAGACTCCTCCACAGTAATACACACGGTGTACGTGTAACAGCGAAACGGTTATTATATCTCTTCTGAGCCAGCTTGTCGCATTTATACGTATATATATATATATATATATATTCATTTAGATTCATTTGTTCAGGTAAAATTACGTCATTTCATACATATATATATACATATATGTGTCGATATGACGAGTTCATTCACGGCTCAATTGCCGATATTTTTCTGCGGTATCTTTTGTTTTATTTATTTTATTTTACTTCTTTTTTCGCCAACGACAATTTCAATCTTTTCATTCATTCTTCGCACTCGATTTTTGTTTTTTCTTTTCTTTTTCTACTTATATCTTGTACGGCAGATCGAGGCTACGGATATAATACCGATTCAAGAATTTAATTTCACGCAGTTTGCCGATAAGTTTTTCGTGCGAGAATTTGATCGGTGCGTAAAATCGAGTTGATGCAAAGTAAAAATGATTAATTATGATATTAATAAACAGGAATCTTGTTAGAATTGTGACGATTGAGAAACGGATCCGTTTTCATCTTTTTCGACAATTTCAGTGCAACGTTAATCTAAGCCCGCAATTAAACGAGTTTCATCATTTTTTTCCCCCGTATGTAACAAAAATAACAAAGAAGACGGTGAAATCTCGACATCAGTGTCAAAATAAATTCAACGACTATTTTTATTCGAATGAATCAAGAAAAAAAGGAAAAAAAACTGGATAAAAAAATGTCGTTAAGTATATCGTAACCAGAAATAATAAAACATTGAAATATGATGTTAACAGAAAGGAAGAACAAAAACCGTCAAACGAAGTTGACAAATCACCGATTGGATGAAATCAGCGAGTGAAACAGAGGCGGCACAATCATCGTTTATTAAATACGCCGAAATTCGTATCGATAAAATGAGTCGCGATTCGGATTCTTGACCGTCGAGTATTGCGAGACCAGTGAATCATCATTTTCACGGTATACAATATCAGTTACAGGAAGATGAGTGTGAAATTAGCATTTCCTGGTTGCAAGCCCGAAAACTACTCAACTACCAGTTAGGCGCTACGACATTGATTTCACATTCACGATTAACGTATAATATTATCCCCGGTCGTAAATTACACCTATAAATATAAATTCGGGACGTTATATCTGCCCGGCATTTCACGTAATTGGTTATTATAAGAATTTTCTTCTAGCGAACGGTTATAAAAATCTATAAATTACTCCTCTTGTTGCATTTTTTTTTTTTATTTTCAATGAATTTCACGAATTTTCGTACAACTGATACGCAAATTTGGACCGATGAAGAATATTAGCAAGGATTAATAAAAGTCGAATCGAAAATCTAAGTTCTAGTTGTTCGTTATTAACAGACTTATAAAACGACTCCGCAGTTATTATATAATTCGTAATCTATTTACCGGTTCAATTATACATGTATACATATATATGTATGAATAAACTGGAGGTCGACGACTTTTTTAAAGTGTTTCGTATTATACACACACCTATATAGATATATATATAATAACATATAATATATGTTTATGCATCAGAGATAAGAAACCTGCTTACAATTTATACGCGGAGTATTTAAAAGTACAAAAAACAAAAAAAGGCAAATTAAAACGAGGTAAAGCGCGTTGATTGCTAATTTACGCAGACAGATTTCCTTTTTATATATATATGGTGCATTACACGTCAATTCGACTAGGGTCTGACACTCACTGCGATAGCGACATTTTTGAAAATTATGAAAGAAATTACGTCACTTCTGTCACCGAAACCAAAAATATTCCAACCAAAATCAAATTGGACAGACAGGACAGTAATTTCTTATTCATTATTTAACCAATTGATAATTATTATTTTTTTTTTTTTTTAGTAATTCTGATTATTTTGATGTCTATCTTTGTAAGCAAGACAGATGAATCATCAATTGTAATTGAAGTATTGATTGCAATCGTGAAATTTGTTTTTTGCACGGTATTTTGCTACGGAGAAGACTGAATTAATTCGTTTTGTGTCTGTGTGTGTGTGTCTATTTTTATGCATGGCTATTTTATATGCATGTAATTCATCGAGAGTAAGCGGACGACATCGATAAAAAAAAATGAATAAATTTACATTCAATAAAGATCGCAACTTAGACCGAAAAAAATCAGAAAGGAGATAGAAATGAACATAATTTTGACAGACGGGAGACCTTAACCCGAAAGCTTACAAAAGAGCGGTTGAAGCGTTGATGCGAAGCTGTAATTAATCGTAAGAGAGTGAATTAAAAAAAAAAAAAAAAAAAAAGAAGTAAAAAAAAAGAGACGAAAAAATCCCCGTCGACAAGAAGAGGGCGAAGATCGCAAGGCTTTAACGCTGATCTAAAAGATGTTCCGATTTAATAGGACAATGGAAGTGGCGGCGCAACAAGAAGAAGAAGGTCGGGGGTTCCTCGGGGCATAATCCGGCTTAAATTAATAAAGTGGTTAATAAGCGACAAAGGCGGTAGTCCCACGCGATTAGACATGCAGAGATTGAAACAACCCGCCAGGGGAGAAGGAGGGGTCGCGTTACGAACGAAGGAACGAAAGCCGCGCCGTAAACGTAACGTAAAGTAACCCGTAACCCGTAACCCGAAGGGGTTTAACGGACGTGAATAAGAAACTACTCATCCTCTCGTCGTCGAAACGCTCCCGATTCCAATCAAGACGCAAGACTGCAATTACGATTAAAATTACGTTTACGATTAATACCGGGCTTATTGGGAGCGAGATGAGTCGGTGTGTCCGGCCGCACGTTCGTCGCCGGAAACGGAAGCTCCACCCTACACGATATGTAATGACTCGGGGAAGAATCGTCCGCGTGAAAGCATCCCGCATAACGCGGAGGATAAAGAGAAAGAGGGAGAGAGAGGGAGAGATACCGAGTGCTGTGGCTCGATTTTGCAGTTCTCTCGCCTGCATGTTATAAATATATACGCGATTAGCACGCCGTTGACAATTATCTGTACCATGGCCATGAACCGGCGAATGTCACGGGCGTGAATCGGTTGCCAGATATACGTATGAGCAGCCTTAAGAGGACGCTACGCAGTCGGTCTTTACCGACCGAGTTAAATGCCGCGATTACTCATTTTCGTGTTTATTAACCATTTCTCAGAGCCTTTTCGCACATGCTGCGCAAAAGTTACGAATATACTGCGGATGAAGTGCGATTCTAGATTCGACACCGCATGCGAATGAATGTACGCGAAGAAGAATGACAGAAATTATATAATTCTGGCAATTATAGGAGTACATTTTTTTACGTTTCTATTTTGGCGTTAAAAGAAAGCTTTTTCTTTCCAGTTGCGGACACTTTCCTGCCCCCCTTTTTTTTTTAATCGGACATATTGCACGTGGCGACTCTTTCTGGTCAACAATGCGACGGGTCTGATAATAAATGACCAGTGACTTTTTGCTCGGCCGGTAAAAAACTGGATACAGTATCCTCATAATTTCAATGTTTCGTGCTTGTCAAAGTTGTTCTCATCCTGTGACGGAACTGTTTCTAATTTTGTAAAAACCTTCACGTTTTTCAAATTTGTATAGAAAAGTGTCATTATTATTTTTGTACCATCTGCTATCTAGGTCGCTTGAACAACAAGTTTTAACCTCTCGCGATGATTGTTGAAGCGAAAATTGTCAAAAACAGCGAACGACGATATTTGTAAGATGTGAACAAGTAAGGCATTAAAGACAGTAGAGAAAAAAAATTAAAAAATTACAGGTACAAAAGGAATATTGAATAACAAGTTTTTTTTTTTCTGTAGTTCATTATAACCGAGGAGTTAATTTGCCGAATACGAGTGAAAACACAATTACTAGAACGTTTAGTCAGTCGTTCAACGATAGTTACAAAAGTATTGCTTAGAATTTTTTTCCCCATCTCTTTTTCCATCCAATTCAGAAACAGTTAACAATAAAACATGACGTCACGTATTGCACGTAACGATCAAAAGACTAAAATCTGCATCTTCATTCGGAGTATATACAAATAATAATTAAATTTCGCATCTAAGACGCTTGAATGAAAAAAAAATGAAAACGACCGAGTTATTCGTAGATTAGACAGTTTTTCACTCCTGATCCGAATTTGCAAATTACATAAGCTTGTCTTCCGCAAAAGTAAGTTAAAAGTTAAAAGTATTGAATTCGTTCAAATTCCTGTATCGATAATGTGAAGCAAATCAATGACTGCATAAAATTACCTTCAACTAGCTCGATATATTAACTCGAGACCTTGTTCGGTATAAAAAAAAAAAACTCCGTCTAACGGTCCAACCCAACCTTGTGCCTTATATCGCCTGCAGCGGAAGCAGTAGCAGAAGTCAACGGTTCTTAGCTACGATAGTCACGGTTCGAGTACGCATACCAGGTAATTACCATTAGCCATTACGCACTATTACCCAGACGAACGAATGAATGAATGAATGAATGAATGAATGAATGAATGAACGAATGGATAAACGCCTACGTTTCATCGCGCGTGATTTAAAGATCGTTAGCACGCGTTCGAAGCATGCGTACCTCGCGGTTACAAATTGAGCTGAACAAAGTTGCGTAGAGATGAGTGTATTTTCTTTGAGCATATTTTGCAGGAAAAAAAAAAAAAAAAATTTCAAAAGTCACGCAACGTCTAAAATTTGACGATAGTGATTTTTGTTTCAATATTTCATTTCCGCACCTCAACTTCGTCTTCGGAAATCACGCGTATAATCTTGCCGTCTGGTGGTTGACGAAAATACTCAAAATAAAAATTCAATCCAAGCGTGCGACGCGATATGACGACGACATATGGTGGTGGGAAAACAGTCGAAACCTTTTCAACCGTAAACACGTCTGACAATCACTCGAGTGTCACCGAAATGTGAACTGATAACGATATCACAAAGGCATTAAAAATATCCCCCCCCCACGACAATCTATAATTACCGGAAACGTTTGTACGTTATGAACAACAGCAATTGTCCGGCTAAAAATGAATGGAAGAGCCAAAATGAGAAGGGAAAAGAAAATGTCGACAACGTGAACAAATTAGGACCTGATAAACCAACTGCAACAGAAAACTAATTGCTTCGAACCTAATATAGAAACTACTCGCTCATTCGTTTCGTTTTTTTTTTACTATATTCACACGTTTTTAATTCGCTTTAATACAGGACGAGGAGAAACTTGTGATTAATTTAATAACAATCTCAGTCTCTTGTACAAGTGGAAGAAACAAGCGAAGCACGTCGTACGTATGATAAACCATACCGTGACATTAGAGTACATGTTGTATGAATTATATTAGTTGGCACGAGTAAACTGTTTATAACGAAGGATCTGCACCGTGGAGCGGAAAATATTAACAGCTGCGCGATGTACTTATAACATGATAATTTAAATGAAGACTTGATACTGATAAATCTTCAAGAAGATGGGATATCATACAATACCACCGTAGAACAGTTTACTTTTATTCAATTTGTAAAGAGAAAAATTCTTCCTACGTGCGAAGAGTCAAACTCACTCGATTCAACTAACCGGATGATAACAATAATCCTTACAGCTGTAAATAAATAATTAAACGTTTCCCGTAGACTTAATTTGAGCGTAACAATTATATGCTGCAAAGCGATAAGTTTGCTATGAGAAACGAAACGAAACGAATTTTCCTTGTAAAGATTTGACGTAAGAAAAAAAAATGATGCTACGAAAAATAATTTAAAAAAAAAAATCGTTATCACGGATCCAACATCTGTTTAAATAATTGTTTTTATTTCTCACAATTGAGGTAATTACGACACGGGCGCGGAGGACAGTAAAACTAAAAAAAATACCAAATACTTTGGAGCCGGGGTGGAAAAATAACAAAATTGGCGAAACAATGATTAATCGCTGCAGTAATTGCCACCGAGGCAACGCGTGATTAATTATTTTATGCGCAATACGCCGAGGTGTTGGTGGGTGAGTTATTTTATTATTAAGACTAAACTTCCACTTCCGAATAAAATTCACGTTGCGTGGGTGAAGGGAGAGAGACAACGGTGCCTGACATCCGTCGGAACTCTGGCCGACTGACGACCGAAATAATATTCATAAATGGTACAACGATAATAACAACAACAATAACAATAATAATAATAATACACGTACATATTACACATCGAAATATTCGTGAGAAGTAACAATTGCAAAGTGGGAGGAGGTTGAGGAGGGATACCGAAAGAAAAAAAGGGTGCATGTAACGAAAAGTGATTGAACAAAAGAGAAAAATACGCGACTATTCGTGAAACTCGTAGTTTGCGAATTATTAAATTTAGATCTTTGTACACATATTATGCATGGATCGAGGTATGCGTGGGAAAATTCGGAAAACTCCGATGCACCGAAGTGTAAAGTTGATAATTACGCTTAAGCGGATGCTGTAGTCGCTCCTTCTTTACCGACTGCGTTAGATGTCGTCCATTTTGACCAATATCAGAGGTTAGGTATGCGTCGTAATGCAAAAATCAACGTATCAGCTGTATTGTACATACAATTGAGAACAAAAAATAACGAACAGATTTCGGTTAAACGCAAAAATAAACCAATGACATAAAAAATCGCGATCACGGTTTCGTATTTTTCACGGCGAATCATTATTTTTGAACCTAATCATTAAGGCGTTGGTGTGTTTTTCGTTCATGTAATCGCACGTACAATTCGGCCTTTGCGTCCTTTTCTGCATTGACAAAATTAACCATTAGCCAAAAATGGATGACAATTAACGCGGTAGTTAGAAACGCTCTAAAATATTCGAAAAAAGGTTAGCATGACATATTTTGTTGGCCGAATTGCGTGATTTCCAAATTGACAAATACCACAGGAAAAACATTCCGCGTATCACACGCTGTTGTATCAATTTTCAACGTTATTGTATTAATATCGATGCTTGCCTCGGTCGAAACCATGAGATTGTATTTATCGTAAAGTATCGGCTATAGAAGGGAAGCGCAAACGTACGAGGTCATAGTTCGAGCGTGTGTTTATTCGAAGCGACAGGAAGGTTCGAGTTTCATTCTACACACATGCCTGCAACAACTTCGTAAACCAATTACAAGCTCGAATGACTCAAAGATGATTATTATTTTCACGGTATGGCGTGCTGTTGCCGCATACTTGAATAAAGGAGGCAGTTTCAAAGGTCGCACTTTATTTTTTCGTTCTACCCAAACACTGAGATATTTTTTTTTTCGGTTACCGCTCATTCCTTAAATATTTAATTATTTACCACAATCGAAAAATATAGTTCTAGGTAGAAGATGAAAATTAGTTTTATAGCTGTTACCGGAAAGTCTAGTATCTCTTACTGTATATTCTTTCTCATTACGATCGCTGTTGCGAAAATTGAATGCTTGTGCAGCATTAAATTGACGTTAAAGCCTTATTTAACTAAAAGAGTAAACCTCACAAACTGATTTTGCGTTATAATTACCAAAAAAGGATCGACGATAGCGTAAAATGTTTACGCGTATCCCGTTTTTCTTAATTCCAACAATATTCAAACAGTTCTTTCAACGATACTTGTTTTACCGAATTTTTCTAGACACCGTAACAAATGATATTTTTCTCAGTGCACGATCTCTGAAGCTAATTAAATTCAAATAAAAACTAACGTATATACCTGTAAAATATATGTATACGTACATATAATGGAAAATTTTAAAACACAAGATGAAGAGAAAAAAGATTTAGCACAAGTTCTAGGCTCCATTTTCTTGGACTATGAAAGAGAGTGAAAAAGCATCGGCTAGATAATATAACACAGACTGCAGTCGATGGCGCATAAACGATCACGTAGGTAGGTAAATACGCAGGGTATACAGGAAACGGAAACAATCATTACACCTTCCCGCTTATACTAAACAGGTTTACAACGCCAGCGCGGCGGCGGCTCGTCATAGCTACAAAGAATATCAAAAAGGCTTTCCCATTCATGATATTTGACAAACTACAACGGCGCGCATTGCATTCGCTGTCTTTTGACATTGTGTGTATTAGAATGGAAGTGAAAATAATATATATAATAGAACAGTCTGGAATGGAATGGAATGTAATGGTAAGGAATGAAATGAAGTTACTAACTCGGTGACAGGTTACTCACAATAATAACGACAATGACACGAGCTCGAGTTTAACGGTGAAAAGACTTGCTTACGTTATACCTTTACAACATGCAAGATAAATTTAGCCCGAACAAAGAAACACCAGTTAAAAGCAACTATGAAAAATAAAAGTAAATTTCGATTTTGAGTCGAAAAATTTTAATTCCAGATTATTACGAAATGTAAAAAGTTTTGATTTTATAAATACCTTTTTTAGGTTTACATCACCAGCCTAATTTGTCGATTATTTTCATACTTCGCCGATTTCCGAATTATCGTTTCTAAATTGAGATTTTTTCGACAATATTAACGAAACGTAGCGGAAAAATAATTTCTTGATATGGAATTTTTTTATATCGCGTTATTACAGCCGGTATGTAAGTAACAGTATAATTAACAGAATTTGAGTCATCCAGCAACGAGTATACATGTATTTTTTTTTATTTATTGACGATGTTGCTTTTTCTTTTACACATATACATATGTATAAGTCGGTCAACCACTTTGACCGATTAACCGATACAAGTGTATTAAGCGTGGCATACAAAGAAAAAAGCTTCGGAGATAAAGTTGTTTCATGTTTACCGAGCAGCAGTTTACATGTAACTTTAGTTTTTTCTGTTTCTTCTTATACTGGTAATAAAAATTTTCCCACTCTGCGCGTTTTTTTTTTCAAATTTTTTCCTTTTCTAATATATATATATATACGACGAAAGCCTTGCGACCATTTTCTTCCTTTTTCACTCCAGCAAACGCTTTTATTTGCAACGAAATTGCTTTTCATCTTCTACCATATGAAAGGACGACGGTGGAGGGGGACTAGAACTGATCGATTGAAAAGTCAATAGAAACGAAATGCCTGCAGTCTCAATCTTCTGTGGATTGAGACGAAGAACCTCCTCTTTCCTCGATGTGTTTCGTAATAATTGATAAATCCTATTTCAAATATGCCTGCAGGTTATAACTATAATTTGTAGAAATCATCTCGTCGTTTCTTCCGACAGAAATAACCGGTACGAAAATTACTACGTTGTATAATAGCAATAATTAAATGAACCGTACGATAAACTCCCATTTTACAATAAACAAGCCATTGAAAAGTGATGTCAAAGTTTTCCTTACCTTTTGCCATTTTTTTTTTCTCGATATCGTATTGCTAAACAACCGTATACAACGCCGTTCAACAGTCGTTTAAAGTTTCTACATCACTCGACACATCGTGTTGTTTAACAAAATCTATTTTTAAAACGTCAGCTGCCGCATTAAAAAACGCAAAGATCAGCACATTCGGGAAACGATACCGCAGCTGCTGGCTGCTGCTGCTTCATCGCAGCAGATTTTGCATCTCTCCTTAGCGATGCACTGCGGGATTAAACGCCATTTGCAAACGTGTAATTAAAATAAAACTTGCGGCAAATCTCGATCCGCAAAGTGAACGTACATAAAAAGGTAAGCAGATGCCTTTTTTCAGCGGCGATGCAACTCGTTGTGACAAGATGAACGAAGTTCACGGACCTGAGTTTTTCCCGATAAGTAAGATTTGGATCCGATGGAACTTTGAGCGTCGGGCTTCGGACCATTCGAGACTTCGATATTTCGTCAAAGTTTGCTTTCTTTACTCTAAGTTTCGCTGTCAATGATTCGGAATTTGGCGCTTTCGAAACCTTTCAAATTCGAAATTTCAACCCCGCCCCGTCCGCCGATATTTATATCCTTTTCGATAAAGTCCTAAAAATCATCCGTAAGCTCGTACGTATAATCCAAAGGTTGAAAGCAATTGATATGGACGGTTCCACACTCACTTCAGAAGCCTCGAAATGATGGCGCAGAATATAACCCCAGGGGAAGGTCAGGAGGGTCGATTCAAGTTACGGATTTTAAGTATTATATTATTATCGGGTCGTTACGTCGGTGCTAAGTGAGTGAAACGTGTGTGTTCGGTACTAATCTGTTGTTACGGAGATAGGTGGGTGCCTATATTTTGCCGGGAATTATGTATCGGACACTTGTTGACGGGTAAATTACCGTCCTCGCCGACAGAGCGAGAGCCTCGTAGTAACGAGGGCGAAACGCAACTTCGCTCTGGTCTGGTGTTAAATTTCAACAAAACGATGTAGAGGAAAGTGAACCAAGATCGGTCCTCGCAACGGTGAAACACTCGTTCGAACGAGTCGGGGAGGCGAGACGTTTTATCAAAATCAATCACTCACCGAATTGTTTGCTCGTGTTCCAGATATTCTATGTCTTACACCCAGGATACTTCTTTCTATCTGAAACAAAAAGAGTTTTGTTTATGAAAAAAGTTATCCCATCTTACCACATTTCGCCTCAATGCTCGATCGAAGTCAATCTCTTTACGCTTTTCTATATTACCCGTAATTTTTTGTTGCAGTTATTATTTTCGAGCAAGACCGTAGCTGTCAAGTTTAATATAAGTTTATTTTGACTACAATTTATAGAAACGCTGTGTATATATGTACGGAATCGAAAGGCTTCGTTTCGATTTTTACACAATTCGAAAATAGTAATTTGTCCATATGCATCAATTATGCTGCTTTCGTTGTTTTTATATCAAATATGCTACGCTTACTTGTTGTTAGTAAAACTGTGGAGAGATTAGTCACCGTGATTACAGACTCAGTTTTAACTAAACCTACTATATTCAACCAATTCTGTTAAATCGTTCAAGAATATTTCAATTTCTTGTATGAAAATCGAATAATGAAATATAATAAATAATCAATCAATTAAGTGTGTCCTCCCCTTAAACCGTTGACGAAACGATTGAGAATGGGGAAAAGCGTACGCTTTTCGCCCTGACGATTTTGAAGTACATACTCCCAAGAGGCGATAAAACACCATACTAGAGCTGAAAATACGATCGCATTGTGCCTAATCTTGATTTACGATTTAGAGAAGGGACCCTTCGACAAATATGCCGCCTAAGACATATGGTTCTAAGACATATGGTGAGAAGAGAAAATTTTTGGTCCAATTTAAACCATAAACAGACTTCGCAAAGTGGCCATAAACAGACGCTGAGATTTGGAATCTTCCTATTTCTTTCAAGTTTTTTTTTGTTTTTATTTAAAGTAGATGTACTATAAACAAGTTTTGACATTTCTCCTCACAGATTATTTTACAATCGTATAACGGGTTTAGCTCAAACTGAGGATAATTGGGACATCAAAGAAACATGGAAGTGATTTATATACTTGAAAGGAATTGATTAGGTACCGCAAATTTCAGGACTTCTCTAATTTGATTTCTTCTTCTTTAAACAGCGTATTCTATATAGGTAGGTATTCTGTCAAAGTGCCGACTAATTTTTGCAAAAATTTATTGCATGACATTACCGGGTTGTCCAGAACCGAAGGCGCAGTTTTTCCATAAAATTGTCTTCGTCCTACAGATAATAAGTATCCTAATTCTTTTATTTACTTTATTTTATGCTTTTCTCTTTCGATGTGTAATATCAAAGATTAATTTTTACTTTGAACACAAAAAAAAAAAAAGAAAAAAGATCGACATTTTTATTTTTCTCCGCAATCAACAACCAAGATTCTTTGACAATTTCAAATTTTCTACGACTTTTTTCAAATACCCAAACATTTCGAGGTTTTTCCAGCTAAGCGGCCATTCTCTGACTGTACATGTAAAACGACGCTAATTATGAAAATGAAAATTCGCTAAATCCGCCGTTACAAAAAATGTCTTCTACGAACTAAAAAACTAAACTAAACTAAACTAAATCGACATTTGCGTACAATCCCCCCTTTCAACATGGAACAAAAAAAAAAAAGAATTCTCGACTTTTCTATACTTTATCCAAATTTCAACGCGTCATCGATAAATTCTTGCCATTCGTATGACATTTGATACAGGTATACCGTATATTCAATATTCGTACACGTTGCTCGTTGAAAGAAAAAAAAAAAAAAAAAAATAGAAAATTACGACAAAACAAAAAATCAAAGAAGGTGGAACAAGACAAAAATAATAACAATTAATGGTAAGAATGATAAAAGAATGATAAATATTCGTCGGTATAAAAGTCGAATACTTGAATTATATACAACATTGATTTGCCTGGCCTGGGGCTTCAGCGACTCGACAAACCCGGCAGGGGTCGCGTCACCCCAATTCAAAGCGCTGCGCCTCGCCCCGACGGCTCATGGTGATGGCGAAGTACGGGGGCATCAGGGTGCTCTCTCTCTCTCTGTCTCTCTCTCTCTCTCCTCCATCATCCCATGCGTGGGTAGGTAGACCTGGCGGTTATGAGGGGGTCTCGTATTGATTCTATGGGGATGATTCATGGGTTTCGCCACCCTCGGGCTAGCGCGTCGGGGTCGAGGGGCTCCGGGCCGTGAGGGTGGGTGGGTGGGTGGGTGGAAGGGAGGGAGGGAGGGGATAAAACCAGAGGGGAGATATCGGTTGTTGTCTACGGGTTGCGCACGGCACACGGTCTGGCCGACCGGCTCGCTCTGCACTCTGCGCTTCGTCCTCGTTCTCCTCTCCTCTCTTCGTCGTTGGTCGCGGTTACTCGGGGGAAGGTTTCGTAGGGTGTAACGTGGATTTCCTCGCGAGCGAAAGCGGACTGTGTCCGACCCTCGAGGAAAAGAGAGAGAGAGAGAGAGAGAGGGAGAGGGAGCGATCAACGTTATGCTGATTTGATGAGATTACAATTCGAAGAGCACCACGAGCCTTCACGTTCGTTTTACAGATGCATGGGTGAGGGAGGGGGTGGTCCAACTTCGAAGGATAAGTGAAAACAGAAGCTAACCAATCCTCCCTCTTGTTACTGGAACACGTGACCGACCGAGAACTCCATTCTCAACTTTGACACGTATATACATACATATATACGTATACGAGAGAAAGAAAGAGAGAGGACTCCAGTTCTATGCTGGAGGTTTATCACTTCGAAATTGGAAATTGTAAAGCTTCAAGCCCAGTGTATCTTTCTCGTGTGAAAGTTATCTTGACCAACGCAGCGATAACGTTCTTTTTTGTTTTTTTTTTATTATTTTTCTTCTCCTTACGAATATATTTTCTATGTAAAGAAAAATTCCACGAACGTTCTCGGTGAGTATATATATATACAATAATCATCGATGGATAAAGTTTGGAAGAAATTAATTATGATGATGTTTGAAAAAATCTTTCGGATCGATCGATACGCGAATATCGTGCGTGAAATATTGTAAGATCAGTAGCAAAGTGAATAAATTTCACAACAGATACTCTTTGCAATCTAAAACGATGCTACAGTATAAATCGATCACCATAGAGTTAACCGAAGTCGTTAAATCGAACCAACGAGTTCGCGACACCGACAACAACAGCATAACCGTGAATTTATGTAAGAAATGAGCAAAGTTTCATGGATATCGCTGACGAAGCGAACCGTTGGAAAAAAAGCTTATTCGGTATTTCATCTCTCGGAGAATTGATACCCTGGCATCGAGTCGAGTGTAAGGAAAGTAGCAAAAAAAAAAAAAAAAAAAAAAAAGAAAGTAAAATAGTGTGGCGGACATGCGCGCGCGCTACTTCAATTGGCAAATCCAATTCACCGTAACTAATATTACAAATGCGAGGATGCAAGCGGCGGAGTCCGGTTTATCCTCGTTTTTCCCCTCCTCGAACCCATCGAATAGGTTAATGCCTTCGCATACTTCTTTCGCACGAAGCGGCGTAGGTGGTTGTAGAAATAGGTTGTGGGACTAGTATACATATACTGCAAAGCACATCGCACACCATGACGTAGGTGCGTAGGTATAGGTATAACGCAAAGTGACTGCAGTGAGTCACAGGCTCGTTGCAGGATCAAAAGCGCACCGTAACAGCGTGTTTCGGTCGTAGATTATCTCGGTGGAAGTTTCCCCCAAAGTATTTTGCAGCAGTGGCGATATGCGAGCTACCTTATATTTCGTGAACAATCAAACAAACGTATTACCCATTATTTCAAAACCGTATTCCGACCAACGTCGAAACCATAGCGACGCTAGATCCGAGGATGGTCATGGTTTCCATTCGTGCCGTAAGCGACGGTCGGCGACACTGATGAATAATGAATAATTACGCTGTATTGAGTCGCAGCGATCGTCGAACGTTGTCGATAAGCTCGTAACGACGAAACGCGAGGTTTTCGTGGTATATCCGAGTGTTTCTACGGCTGCGGGTGTATTCTTTGATAACGCATTGTATACGGTACCAAGGCATGCTTAAAACGTCGTCGAGGACATAAAGTTACAAATTTTACTTTTTGAAATTTTTGGATGTTTCGGCTAGACAAAGCCAGCCATCGTCAGGGAGAAAAGATTATCCTAGCACTTGACTTGTGTTTCACATGACAATAGAGTAGAAAATTCACTTGATTATAACGATTTACTCCAAATAACCTTCTCGGGACACGAATCTTCATTCACGCAGTGTAGTTAGTGAAATAATTCAACCCGTCAAATAACCGCCGAGACTAGTTTAGCATTAATTAATCACCGAAATAATTCTTACGCAAATCGACGTTGAATTATAATTAAGGCGGTCCAACCCATAACGACGTCGATTCCATTCATCGGTGATGGAATTGGGCGTCGATTCGTGACTAAATTGTATACATCACGTGAAATCTCCGGGGGTTTAGACTCGTGTCGGGGGTTGGAACGGCAGCGATACATTACAGAAAGTATCGAGGTGCAAATCGGAACACCTAATAGTAAATGGAACTCTTGCAGAAGAGAATTGTACGATTTCAAGTACGAACAAATGATCGAAACGTTGAAATTATGATACTTTGGTGCTGAGCTGAGGGTTTTCTCGACTTGACTTGACTTGACTTGACTTGGGTTGGCTTGGTTCGGCTCTGCACATTTATCTCCAGCATCGCGTGGGCCTAGACTCGCATCAGACGAAAGCGTGGGTGTGCAGCACCAGCACCGGTAACTCCTCCTCGGTCAAACAACGTTGCACAGAGAGAGGATGCGTTCGTGATTCTAGGTTTATTAATAGACTTTCTTAATTCATAATTAGCTGAACGCACGTGGAGGAGGTCTCTCGTTGACTGGTCGCAGATTTATTACTGATTTACGACCCTGAACTTGTGATCACGAAATGTGAAAGGGAAATACACGGAAAGTACAAGAACACGGATAAATTGGCTCAGGGAAGCAGCGTGAAGTTTGGTTAAATTCTTTTAAATTCTTACAGCCTGCAGGATGACTTTATACTTTTTTAGCATCGTCAAACCGACCTGAGATTAGCCACGATAGCTTTCTAAACTTTGTGAATAAGTAACTGAACTTCGATTAGGCGACGTAATTAACACCTAAACAGCACAGTAAATTTAACGTAGACAGGCTAATATATATTCTTGTTAAGATTCCACAGTTCATAGGACTCACAAGTTATACCCTACATCACGATGATTCTGCATTCGTATGCAAGAAAGCAGTTTTTACAATTAAAGGGGGAGAAATAAATTTAAGACTACGTTTTTTTTTTTAGTAATTTTCACGAATTTTATTGGCAAGAAACGAATGTATATGATTAATTGAAACTTTGATAATATTTTATACATATATTCAAATAAATGTTGTCATTTTTTTCAAGTACTTCCTAGGAAAATATGAAAGATATCAACTTTCACTCATCGGAGGTCCAACAATTTTCACCTAAAATCAATAGGATTTCAAATTCATTTCAAGGGCACGTCTTTCTTCTATAAGAACCAAACTCCCCCCAAAAATATCAAATTTTCAATTTTTTTTTCGGAAGTTACGTTTACATAGAAGAAAGACATGTCCTTAAAGTAAATTTGAAATCCTATCGATTTCACATGAAAACTGTGGCATCCAGAATTGTACAGTCTTGATGGCGACCTCCGATGAGTTGTCAGCTGATATCTCCCATATTTTCCGAGGAAATGCTTTAATAAAATTACGATATTTATTCAAATAAATATATCATGTACATATATAATGTTTTCAAAGTTTCAATTAATTATACAAATTCCATTCTTGCCATGAAAAGAATTCATCTTAAACCCATTTCCACCCTCAACGACATTACTTCTATTTCAAATTCACTCAACTGCAAAGAGGTTTGTCAATCGAACGAAAGAGTCGTACGTCGAACACTTTTTTTTTCCCCTCCCCACCCTTTATCACTCTTAATCTTGTATAATTTTTTGACGTAGTCTCAGGGTCAAGAGGATCGGACCCAGGATATAAATACCTGCTCTGGTGTGTCGAGGCTCGCTCGTCCTTGGAGAGGACTCTCGTACCGCAGGCAGCTTCGGTCTCGGATCTCTTACGTTTTCGCCTTACACACAAACACACGCACGCACGCTCGTATCAGTATGAGATCGTCATATGGGAAGAACGAGTGCGTGTGCACGCGTGAGTGGTTGCGTATATATCTATCTTTCAGCTGCACCACGTATGCATACATGTGTGTGTGTACGAGGTTGATTGGCCGGCCTTGGACGGAGCCAGATGTCTTGGCGCACGCGACTAGCGACCCGCCAAAAGCGAATTATACAGCCAAGCCGATGTGCCAGGGCCCCTTTGTCCGCGGCGGCCATTTCCCGAATGGAAATCAAAGAAAAGGGTGAACGTCGATGATAAACTTGGGCGTAACGTCGTGCCGCAGATACGAAAAGTATTACCAACAACTCTAGACACCTTGGTTCCGATTCGCAGGGTCACGCTTTATGTTTTATGAAGCTTTCCAATAAACCAAGCATTTTGGCATGGAAATAATGTGACATCTTCCTACGGACGTCTTTCTGTCAAAATTACGCACAAATTGTCCAGATTTAATCTTCTTGCCTTTCTTTGCAGAGAGTTGTAAGGATACTGGGACCGTTAACGTGACTGACCGACTGGTTGTAACGGAACTAACGTGGCAAACAAAAGTATCATTAGGAATTTATACTTAAAGAAATTATGGTAACAATAATTGATTTTTCTAGTTTAATACAGGTTTTCAGCTAAACAAACTTCAAGACGATATCAAAGGAGGTTGAGAACCAGCTACAGGATTTTACAGTGTAGTTGTAGCTATGTTTCACTGAAACAGGTCTAGAAAAATACTAACAAGAGTACAATTTTATATGCCTACAATGTTGGAGGGTGGGAAATATTTTATGCAGAAGAAAAAATAAATAAAAATAAATCTGGCAGACTGATTAACGTAATTTCTTCTAGTGTAAATAAATTGGAAATTTGCTGACGAAGTTACAGTCAAATTGTGAACGACCGTTGAAAGTATAGAATTGTTATTATTTATGAATTTAATTGATACAGGATGAGATCAGGTTTTATAAGGTGTTTGGCTTAAGGGTAGCCATTTCTCCATCATCCCTTCGATTTGCCACAAGTTTTTATTACAGGATGAAAACTCACCAGCTAACGTAATAGAAACACAATGCTGTCACTCGTTTCCAGGTAAATTTCATACGATTATAACCGGAAGTGCGCAATGTAGTGGAAAAAAATGAATCGTCCTTACTTCTCTTTATATAAGAATTAAGAATGAATAATTTCAAAATACGATACAGACTTCCTAGCCCTTGAATTCTTTCAATTTTTTTCCCAATCAACTCCGTCATCTATCCTGTAATTTCACCATTTTCAATATTATTATACAATTTTTCAACCGCGTTACACTTTTTCATCCAAAATAACTCTGCGCTATTGTAGAAGCTAAACACGGGACGATGCATAAATTCATTCATTCGACGAAGTCTACAGTACAAATGTAACGTCAGGTTTTACGCTCAAGATATCGCTTTTCATCTGCGATTAAAATCATACGAGTAAACTTTGGCACGATAAAAATCTGCAAATCAGCTAATTTATGCTTACAGTCTACAAGCTACTATATTACACAAGAGAATCAAAAAGCTCGAATAATGATCCTCCCTATAAATAATTAACTAGAACGTAAGTAGGTAAAATTTATCACAATTTTCAACGGCTTTTACATTAGCATGTTGGTTTTTTATCGATGAAATGTCGAGGTTTGAATATTTTCCTTTGGAGTGAAAAAAAAAATTAAAAAAAAAAAAACAGATCCCGAAAGAAAAGAAAAATAATGAAAAACCTTTCGCAGGACAAAATTCACTCGAGAGATTTCACGTAGTTAGAAAGACCCACGAAACATGATCAAGTTACAATGGTACTTTTTTTTAGTGAGAATTGTTACAAGGATGACGAAGAATCCGTCTTAAATTTATGTTTATACGTGTGACAAGTTACGATAATGAGGAAGTTGTAACGCCCAACATTTACAGACCAAAAAGTAATACAAGATATAAACATTCGTATAAATGAATATTGACTTGTTATTCAAAAGCGCATATTATCCCACGTGTATCCAGAATCTCTTCGCGTTATAAAATCGAGGCGGTCGTCTGTGGTATTTACGTATTCGATAAAAGTTCTTCACTTCCTTTCTTTAAGGGTTTCCCTGGACTCGGGTATAGCATACGTGTAAAATTTCCAAGTGCCGCAGATGCGGGTGGCCGTTTCTCGTCACACTCGAAATATGTCAAGATACGGATTGAGGATAAATAAGAAAATGCCGTTGCTTTATACTGACCGAGAGAAATAGACGCGGCTCGAGTTAAACTTTCGTCGGTAAAATATAAACAAATATACCTAGTGCGTCGATCAAGGCGACTGACCTTAGCCCAGAACATCATTAATTATATACCGTGTGTACTCTCGGACAAGTCAGGAGGATATACGTATATCTATATCTCAACACGTTTACTCTCTTGGGCAAACTGCCAACACTAGAGAGTATGAGTAAGACTTCTATATCAACAAGTGTCATCGCCTCGTAGCTTACGGGAATTATATATATTAGATCTGTCTTTAAGAAGGGCAAAATCGAATTTTAATGGTCTTGCCCGCCAAATTGGTTCGAAATGATTAAAAAAAAATGTCCGAATTTTTACGGGTATTTTTAAAGGGTAAGATCACTAAAATTCGATAGAATAGATTCAATCGTCGAGGGTTCAAATTTTCAGAACCAATTCGAACACGAATTTCTCCGAATAAATACAAAATTCGAAAACAAGACTAACGGACGAATCGTCAATCGTCTAAGATTTAGAAATATACAGTTTGCCCCTCGATAATTAGCTCGTAAAAATACGTCTCGATCCTTTACAACCCCTGGATTTATACGCTGACAAGAAAAAAAAAAAGTCACATGAAAAGATTGAATACAGTGGTTTCCCTGCTTCGATATCTTTAGCATTTTCATCGGTAAATGCGACACATGAACACTACACCAGGCATGATTGTTTATCGAAAATCAATCTAAAGCCTAGGTCAAAGTGTCGCCGTACGTGTAATCAGTTGAGTAAATACATGTGTGCAGTAACGTATAAACATTATCAGTGTATCGTACACGATTGTTTGAAGAAGAAGCTACTGACCAGAATAATATATTTCAAGAACTTTTCGTATCCTCACTTTGTGCTTTCTACATACGTAATATATAATACGACGCCCACTTGTCGCGTGGCTAGAAGAACAAGAAAAAAGAAAATGATAAAAAAAAAGAAAAAAAAAAGAGATATATCAGTAAACAAGTGTTATGTATAGCTTCGCCACTGTTAACGAACTAATAAAATAAAAGTAGCGATACTCGTGGGATGTCAATTCGATTTTGTGTGTACATATATATACCGTGTCCAAGTCGTTGAAAAAAAAGTTGCCTCAACCGGATAACAAGTGTTTACGAAAGGATAGAAGTGTTAGGAGAGTTGATTCGCAGCGTCGTTACACGTGATCCGATAATATACCGTATGTTAAAATCGATGAAAGCGAAGAAGAAGACAAAAAATTATTACATAATTAAAAAACAAGTACTAAAATTAGACACAGTCAACTGTTTAACTAAACGCAACACGTAATCGTATTAGCATGGCAAATTACCTGATCCCAGACCGACTGAAGCGTTCCGCGAGAGATTAATGACAAGGTTTTATTATTAAACCGCGCTTGTAAAAATAAACCGATTCAGCTATCGTACACCTACGTTATCATTTTACCGTACACGAAAGTAGGTGTAACAGGAGTTATACAAATCGAGTTTAGCGAATTTTACGCTGGACTTCTTCGCTGATCATTCATGGTATTCTGGATTGATATACAGCGACTATTTTGAATCACTCCAACGCTGTTTGTATTCGTCTGGACTCCGATCGAGAAGATCGATTCAAATTCACTAGCATTGTTGAAACATTCAGCAACGAAAAGAGAAAGAGACAAAAAAAAAAAAGTTTATCGTGTCTCACATCCACCCACCTAGGAAAATGAAATCACAGAGACTGTCGACCGTTCATAGAATCCGCCGATACCGCGTTGTTATTGGACAGGAAACTGAGGATTTTATCGAATGGTTAAGATCAGGGTCGGCTTTAGCTCGCCCCGCTTAACCGCAGGACCTCCATTCTCTCCCTCGTCCTCTATAACATATTTCATAGGCTTAAAAGGAGCTGGGTGCATAAGGGACTACAAGATAGGTGGACCACCTTTTCTGCAGGTATAAGAAAACTATCCACAACCAACACCGGTTGCACAGTCATCAGAAGCGCAAAGCCTCAAATGTTCCACTACGGTTCGCAACCAAAAGCTGAACGACCGAACGTTGGATTCATCGAATTCGATGAAGAACCAACGCCTACTAAAACAACCTGTTGTACGTTTGGCAAAGTACCAACGCGAAGAAGATGCTACGAAGAAGCTGCTACAGTGTATAACGAACGAGTCTAGCACTCTTCTTCGTTCGTCGTAAACATCCGAGGATGGGTAAAAAGTTGCGAAGGTCAACAGATTCGGATCGGTACTTTGTACCTCCAGTTCTTGATGAAGGAAGTGAAATGTGTCAAAGTCAACGTATTAAAATGGACACTGTGATATGCGATATAAATTGCTATATATCTATCCCGAGATGCATAATCATCCACCGACGCGTAGGTGAGTGAAACAATGGGGTGGAACATGGAGATTGGAGATGGATATCGGAATCCTGCGCCTCGAATACAAACTCATAACGACGACAAACATGGAAGAGCTCAGAGAGAGAGAGAGAGAGCAAATCGCGTCGATGGATATACATGTTACGATGTAGAGTGACTGTGAGATGTAAGGCTGTTATACCTTAAATCTACACTTACAGACACAATACAGAACCGAGTACTTCGCACGTGTGCGTGTAAGTAGAAAAAGGAGGAAGAACATGAACATGTACCTACATAAAAGACGAATTGCGGGAAAATCTGAGAGACAACGGCGAAGAATATTATTCATATCTCCGAACGATAAATTGAGGAGGGAGGGGAACTCTGCTTACCACCGAATCTTCTTCTCGCTTACCCAATTCCATCCACATCTAGAACGAGATTGTCACCCCTTGGCAGGGAAGGCAGACTCGCATCTCCGCGGGTTTGATTGATTCGGTGTATATAAACGAACGAAGCGATAAAATTGATGTTGTGTCGCGCGCATCGCGAGGAATCAGGCCGCAAGCGATTTAGTATAGATACAAATCTTTTGCAATATCGAGTCAGAAGTAGGGTTGGTTAGGGTGTAATATTTGCTCAACTTTCCCCATTTGCACGAATAATATGCATACTTTTTTTCAACCACTCTATGTGTGAAATTTTACCGGCAAAATGCTTCTATCCAATGCATCGAATGAGCGACGAAGTCGATCGTTCGTCGGGTTTTGGCTATTCCAAGTCTCTGGAAGATCGGGAATAAAAACCTCTTAAAGTTGTAAAGCTTGATGAGCCCCGTCCATCAAACCATGAATCAATTTTTCCTCTTCGTCAAAGATTATACTCCCACACCCTCAACATTTCGGTGTGTCAATTATACACGATAAAAAAAAAAAAGACGTAATGAAAAATATAACGATAACGCGTGATGTACCTTAAGTTTCAGAACGAAATCTATCCCAATAAATTCTACCCGATTCACCACAGAATTCAACACAAAACAAGTTCAACTGTCAAATAAAGTCATAAAATTAGGTCTACCTTCTCTTGTTTAAATATTTATTCGGAGATTGGAAAGGTCAAATAACGCGTGACAAGCAAGCCAGATTGATACGGTCAATTCGACGGAACATTCCCAATACAACTGTGCTCAAAGAATATTACAATAGAATAAATACTGAAAAGAAGAAGAAGAAGAAATCGTGCAGGCATTTTGAGAAAGTAGACCTGCAGAGGATGGGTTCAAAAAGAATAGCACGAAGCTCAAGGATCTCTTACGTACTTCACAGGTTTATTATTTTTCTACTACCAATTTATAAGACCCAAACCCTAGTAAAAGTTCTTTTCCCGACATCTCATGCCTCGTTAAAAGTATACATACATTTTTCGACTTTATACATGTGATACATATGTACGTATATTAAACAACAAAAAGATGATTTCTACCTCGTCACTTAGCTACTGGAAGTTTAAAATTCTGGGACGAAACGTAGACGCGGTTCCTTCGAAAACTGGTCGCCCCAAAGTTTACCCGGTTTATTTATATTTTACTTCCCGTTTGCGGGCTCAGTTTATAGAACAAAACAACCGCATCCCGCTGACGAGGTCCTAAATGGAACTTGAAAAAAAAAAACACGACTCTTCATCCTCGATCTTCACACATAAATTAATCACATCGTGTATAATGTATTGCAAACTTCCACGATAGCACGAATTGCTCTAATGACAAAACCGCCTTCATGATATTTCACTCTACGCGGTGTTATATGTATACGCGGTATAAACGAGACGTTGAAACATTCCATCCGGCAGCAGCAGTTTCCGGTATGCCTTGCGATATGATTTGCCCCATCTTACACACCGCGCGGAATGAGCGCATCAGAGACTCACCGCTGTAATCGCGTAATTGCACTTTCAATTACACCATCACACAGTCTCTAAGTGTTGGCATAAAATTTTCCCTAGAACTTTCGTTGGTGGCACGCCACACAAGAATCTAACGCAAGTGTAAAACATTACACACATGCAAACGTACATATGTGTGTGTATATATATATATATATATACAGAGGTCGGCATATCGGCCATATTGCGTGACTGCAAGCATTTCGAGTTGATTAAGTTGACCCGTAGAACACGTCACTTCGTAACTGTTTGAATGTAAAACGCAGTACAACCGACGGTATTCAATCGCTTGACTGAACGACGAAAAAAAAAAAAAAAAACGAGAAAAATGATCTGACCTGGGACGAATCCTTAAACTGCGCGCGAAGCGTTTTTAGCGACTTTCTTTTTCTTCGAAAGCTCGATCCGTATGAGAATCAATTATACACGATTTTGAAAGGGGCGATTCTTACTTTTTTTTATCAAAATGATTTCTTGTCAAAAAATTTTATCCGCAGGAAGTGCTGAGCGTTAAATTCTTTATTCGGTAACGTAATTGTTGGTGTAGGATCCCTTGTCGAGGGTGAAGAAGAGAAAAAAACAGGAAAAGAAAAAATGTCGTCAAGCATAGCGAGTTAAATGGCATAAGCGACGCTTTAGCCCGTCACGGTTGCTTCCTGAACATAACTGGAGTACTGTCGGCACGAAGAAATGAAAACGTTCCTTTGTTGTATAACCGTCAAGTGCAGCAAGCGGGTGTTTTAAATTTACTCGATGGCCGAAAAGCACAGTGAAAGCACCCCCGCGTATACCAAGGGCGGCAATTCCACCGACAGTCAAAAAATCCTTCAACTTCAAAGACAAAAACGCCCAGAAAAGTCTCAAGTGAGTACCGAGAGAATGAATTATGAAGGTAATTACGGAGGGTCACTGATGAAATTCAACAAAAATTTTCAGTGAGAAAATTACAGCATTTTTGTATCGCATCGTGCCGAACGGATACAGACGTGAAAAATTGAACAGTGAGATAAAAAAAACTCCCGTATTCAAATTCCTGCGATGAATCGACGATCCGGACTTTTCAAGTTTGGAAAATTTTCCTAAATCGTTATAAAATAAATTACTCTCGGAAAAAAACTCCAAAACTCGCATTTCCGATATTTTCTGAGGTACGGTGAAAAAATACATCTGGTTCAAAATTACCGCGAGGTTCTCGGCAGGTAGTCGGTCTTCATAGTGAAATACCGCAGTTAATCCTCAAGACGAGTGACCGATCACGTGTGTGTAAGAACCCACAGCCCGACTACCAACAAACCTAAAGGAAAAATCCGTTCCGTCGGTGTAAAGAGTGACAAAATTCAATACCTACAAAATATATTGTATGTACCTATTTACTCACTCTCGTTGCGGAAATACCAAAGTTGACCGGATTGGTGAAAATTTTATACTCGTAAAACAGACCGTGACAAACTAACCGTATAAAGTTTTTCCATGGGAGTGTTGCAAGTAGCTTTTCAAAGTGTAACAAGCATTTCCTGTAACTAACGCTCTTCGGAATTTTAGAAAAAAAAATACTGGTTACTGTTTCGAAATGAATGTACGTTGGATTCAACTGACACAAGTACAAAAACGAAAAAAGAGAAAAGACAAAGAATTTGACGTAGAAGAAAAAAAAGGAGAGAGTGGGGGGAGGGGGGGGGGGGGGGGGGTGAAAAAGGCGCGTAATAAAACGAAAAACACATTGCATTTATCATCCTTGGCATCTTTACTCAACGGCACGCGCCCCGTTTCTGCAGTATGGTTGAGCCGTCTGCTACGACGAAAGCGAGACAGTGATACAATCGTATATTTCAAGTGTCCGCTGGGTGAAGGTATAACGAAGGTAATCTTTCAAGGGAATATGTGGACTCCGAGGGTCGTATGCCGCGTAGAAAATACCCAAAAACGACGACTAATGCTACCTTTTAGTGGATTTATGGCATTTATGACTGCAAATGTTTGGTCAAGATAAGAACGTGTATTTCTGGAGGGTTGTTTTACGAAGAGAGAGAGAGAGAGAGAGAGAGAGAGAGTCGAGATGGTCTTCAGGACGTATACGTATAATCCAGAGCGTTACGAGTATACAAGGAATTCGTCTATCGTCAAGTTCTTATCTGACCGCCATGGGCTACCTACTACTTAAAAAACTCTCCCGTCGCAGCAATATGACGTAGATAATACCGGCTATCTTAACGCGTTCGTCTCAGTTAAGGATACCGTGAGAAATGTATATCAGTTATTATAGCATCCGTGTCAAAGTGGACGACGAAAGGAGGAAACGCTAACCAATAAGTTGGCAAGCTACTTTGTAGAGTTGAGATGAACGTATGCCGAGCTACCGCAAGTGCACAGAGTATTACAAGAAATGACGATTAACCCTAACTGGTAACTCTGGGTGAATTTCACCCGAAACGTTTTTTAAACTCCTCGCAGAGTCCCTCAGTCGTGGTAATTTAGGTACGGAAAATTGTGCGATCCTTGAACAATACCTAGACATTTTTTTATATATTTTAAGAACTCATTGCTAATAAAGCTAAATATCACTTTTTTGGAACTGGAATGAATTTCACCCGGTATGACCGTTACGCGATTCTACCAAGGCGTTACCAATTAGGGTTAACCAAAGTTTACACGGTGTACATAAAGTTGTTTCGATCCATAATAAATCTATTCAGTTCACGAGGTGTGTGTAACCAACCACCTGAGGTAATTAAACTACGAATACCAAAGTCTAATAAAGGGTGGAGCATTCGTTGGATATGCCAACAAGTGTGAAAACACAGTGTAGAGAAGAGAGCAGCGACGGCACATCGATTAAGGCAATTAAATTAGCCAAGCCAATTAACGGTAATTACCCGTAATTAATTAGAGGCGCAAGGATATATGGGTAACAGCAGTTGGTGCTGGTGCGGGAGAAGTCTGGTCGGGTGGTTTGTGGGTCGTCGTCGTCGAGGGCGATGCAGAGAGATGAATAACGCACAAGCTTGGAGCAGAACCTACCGCAGGCGCGTACCTTACATTTTCTTTGCTCTCATTGTACCAACCCAGCAGAGTGTTCACGGAGTGCGTTGCAACGAAGCTCCGCGTCTTACGTTGAGCCTCGAAGATGTCAAGTGTCGGATAGATACACTCTCCACTTTATCCTCCTTCGATTCATCCGAACACGATACCCGGCGTCGAGATAAGGATGCGGAGATTGAACGCCCGCGGAATGGCAGGGATGATACGAGGAACCGTCAGGACTGGGATAGTGAAATGCGTTTCTTCCATCCGTGCAGCCAGAAAGCACGCGTTTCGACTGGATTTCTCGCACCGTTGAGCTCGAAACTCAAACTTCAAACTTCAAACTTAAGCTTCAACTCCAACAACTCGAGACTCCATTCTGCACTACTTATGTGCCCCGCGTGCATTGTGTTCTACAGTCACGATTCCATTCAGGTGCAACAGAGGTCTATCAACCGTAACGCAAAACACGCGCTGTGTGTGTACGGATACAATATACTCGCGCTCCTCACCGTCCAACCTCACACTGCCTCTGCAATACTCCTCGACCACCTCATCCTTGGGTATAACATGTATCCACGTAGGTACCAACGATGCTATTATTCCTTTACACGTAGTCATTTCATCCTGGTCACAAAAGAGTAGACTTGTACGTCACGTGGGTTACAAATGCATTGTGTTCACATCTGTACATAACATCAGGAACTTCTTCAATGTATGTACCGTACATTGTTGTGCACTCGTGCAACTTTCATTGGAGGGTATCAAATTTTTATTCACAAACACGAAGCGGCAACGCTGCCCGTCGAAACTGGACGACAATAAAACGGGATTTGTACGATTTCGAGAAAATCTTTATGCAAGTGCGAATCGCGAGCCACTGCCACAACAGCGGTGAATAAAATGAATGTCATTCCACGATACTGAAAAGCCCCTTGCGCATAACAGGTCCACTTTGAAACCCATGTTCACTTTTCGGATTCACAAAAGTATAAGATACCTTTTTCTATTCAATCCTCTGAAGAACGAAGAAGCGGAGTAAATAAGACGATTTTGAATTGAATCCAAGAAATGACGTTGTGAAATGTGTTCCACCCTGTCAAAGAACACAAGATTACAATGTGATTAGTATTCTCTCTTTTCGTGCAAATATTCGTACCCTCAAAGTCCTTTCGACGAATGAATGAGACTGATTTCAAGACTGTTCAACGTTGTAACGGAATAGAAACTACACCGTGACAGGCATCGACCGTAGTATACAAGGGGAACGGGGGAAATTTGTACACCCCTGGGTTGTCCATGAGCATGGAATGCGGGGGAGTAGGGCACGGATGGTGCACAGCTGCCGCCCTGCCAGTGCGAGAGTGTTTGAAATACAGTGTATAGTATGGGTGTTACGGGTGTGTAGGTGCTTACCTACACCATGGACCGGTCCTCCTTACTACGGGGCGTAAAGTTGCGTAGTATAACGCCGTGTCTCGTTCCCGCAACTCCCAAGACCTGACGTTGCGCACAAACTGTTGGTAACAGTCCTCCTCCCATCCCCGATGAAACGAGGGTACGCTTGTTACGCGTACTGGCATAGACATTAAATCGTCGAATCTAGATTAGGCGAGTGTTGATACGACGTTGAAGGCAGAACAGGACGACATTCCGTGTCGCAGAATTGCGAAGCAACGTACGCTTGGATACTGACCGAAACGTACCCTTGTTACAATTTTTCTAAATCATTTCGTCTCGAACTGTCTAAATTAAGACTATTCTTTACCTAGAGTTGAGAAAGTAAGATACGACTTTTTCAATACGAATAATCAAATTCGATGTCGTCGAAGTTGTTCTCATGTCAGTCCGACTATCGATGAGGTTACGACTTTCGGACTAAATGCACTGTTGTGTACGACATTCTGGACTGATAGAACGGATCAAATCCTGACACCCGACACGAATGACGTCTCGCGGCATATACGTGTCGTCGTTTCACGCTAAGTGGAACAGTACTGCCTAGTTTTTTTTTTTTTTCTGCTTCCTTAGCTACAAGTACCATTATAGACTGGTTGAACCAAGGTCGGGTCAGACAAGACTTTTGGGATCCTGACCTAACGCTGTGAGACGTGATTCACAACGGTAGGAGTGCAGTCTTTCAAGTCGCGCCTACGCATCTAACCGAACTCGAGTGCATGAGCGGCGGAGTAACGAATAGGGGCGGAAAGGGGAGGGGGGCTTAATTTTCAAAAATAGAACGCGTACGCACGCACCGTGCAATCTGGAAAACTCTCAGCTTTATTTTCCTCTACCTTGACGCACATGCGGTGCGTGTATATATATATATATATATGAACCGTTTGATTTATTCGTAAGAAATAAATAAACATACGTTCACGTCGAACTTGCGAGAGAATTGGCTGTACATATAATTATGTATACACGTATATATACGTTGTGCATACACTTTTTAGTTTGAGTTAGGTTAAGGTTGTCCCATTTTAACAAGTCCTGCAGTTCAGGTTTAGGCGTCTATCGTCTCATCATCATCATCATCATCATTCGACATATTCTTTCACCACGTATAACGAAATACATGAATTTGGCGGTAAATGTAGCGGGGAAATTTTCAAAAATTCATGACAGACGTATCGATTATCGGCAACGTCCTGCAATATAACGCAACAACTCGAATTGCACTTATCTTTTCACCGAGTTATATTAAAGCCTCCCCGGTGTATACCTATAATACGTACACGTATACACAATACAACCGCGATATCTTGGTTTGACCCCCAAAGTTCACCAGACGGTGTAATCTCTCCGCCATCACGTGACACGCTTGTTTTGCCCCTGACTAAACAAAAGTCAATCTCTTTGCCCGGCCGCGGGTGAATATAGGCGAGAGGAACTTATACAGCGCGGGAGAAGCTGAAGAAGTAAAAGCAGAAGCTCAAGCAGAAGCAGAAGCTCCAGTCGAGGGGAGAAAAATAATCAAAATGGCTGTTCATCCACGTTCCCTGTGTCGAATATGTTTACAGAATCGTCCGACAGAACGCGAGACCCGAATAGTTGGTGTGTTTGAAGTTAAAACGGAGTATAAGTACGTATTGTAAACAACGAGGGTTAATTTTACTCGGAGAGGTTTTTTTTTTTTATACATAATCTTTGTACATCACGCGTGATTTGATTTAATTTGTGTGATGAGAAAAAATTTTACTCCCCCCTCCCCGCCCCCTTCTTTTTTTTTGTCGTTGTTCAAACGCAATTTGTTGACATTTTATTCATTGATCGACAAAGTCAACAGAGATTCGCAATTGTTGTACCACGATAAAAGTGTCTTCGTCGTAGTGTTTGTTGAAGGATGAAAAAAAATTCAAGGTTTCGTTGTCTCGTCCGTTTTAGAAAATTATCAAAACGTCAAAACACAACTATAAAAGGTTGTTATATCATCCAATAAAAAAACAAAAAATACTCTCGAATGTTTCAGCTTTGTATCAAGTTTTATTTATCAACGGTCGGTTCGAATTCGTATATTTATGTAACGTGGTATCCGAAGGCTTTAAAATCGTTAAACACGAATCTGAATTGCTAGTTCGAAATTCGAATTGGATTTTAATCATTTTTTTTTTGTTTTTTTCTAAATAAACTTGAAACCTACAGTAAGAGAATGAGAAGTTCGAGAGCTGGCGCATGGTCAGTTTAAAGCCTCTTGTTTTACAGCTGTAGTCGTTCGTTACGCAGGTAAAAAGCTGGAATTCAGACCAGACGACTTTATCCATTGTGCAATAGTATCTACAGATGCATGAAATAATATTCAAACGCAGAGACGTGAAACGTATGCAATTTACAAAATTCCTTACCTACATCGCAAAACCCGACAGTGAATATTAAAAATAAGAAAGAAATTGACCTTTTCCGTTTTCTCAGCTCGTAAAAAGTATACAAGATACATTAAAATAATAGATATCGATTCTTACGATGCAATACATTTTTCGATAAATTTTTTTTTTTCTATTTCATTTTTCCCGTGCGATTAGCATAGGTATAATATTAAATGACGTAATGGATAATTTGCAAAACTCACGCGCGAAATGCGCCATCAGTTCAGCAGCCGCAGACAGCAGACAGATGTTATAAATTCAAGAGAATATCACATTATATTTACAATTTACTTAATTAAGAAAAATATACACGGCTGTACATGCGCGCATTTTTCGACCATCGCTTCGCGACGAAGCCGTGTGTAATAAAATAAGAACAAGAAGACAAATCTATCGTACATATTGTAGGAGTAATTACACACCTGCTACGCAAATATGAAAATATAAATATGCGTAATCCCCGCTGTAGCGATAATAAAATCTATATATATATACATGTGTGTGTGTGTGTGTATCTATCATACACATATTAATATACAAAAAAAATTCTTTCCTTCCAAGCAGATTAAAAATTTTCATTTAGGTTTAAAAATACGCTTAAAATTTGAACTCTCAATTTTAACATTAAGCGGTTGCGAAACGCACTTTCTATTTTCCGTGAGAATGACACAGGAAAAATGGTTGTCGCTCCTTCTGATTTTTGTAACTAGCTAACGACGCGTCGTACAGAAAATTACCAGACATATTTTTGTCGAGAATTGAACGCTCGTCAATAAAGATCTCTCATCAGTTTATGACAAATCTACTCTTTCCAGAGTCATTCAAGTTCCTTGTTGAGTAACTTTTGACCTCAAGTAACTTTTGAACGAGTAAATTTATCAGAAAATAATAAGAGACCCTTTTTGAAGAGCGCTGAATTCTATATAAAAATGTATCTGTCAATTTTCTCTACGACGACGTATCGTTAGCTAGTTATAAAAATGAAAAGGAGCAAAAACCATTTTTCCCGTATTATTCTCATATAGAAAAATAGAAAGTGCGATTCGCAACCTGTTAATCTTAATAATACGAACTGAAATTTTAACAATCGTATTTTTATACCTAAATCGAAATTTTTAACCTGTTTGGAAGAATAAAAAAAAAATTCTCTTGAAACACTCCGACATATATACGTATGTATATCAGGCGTGGCGACCTTCAGTTTCGAAAGAATGCGGTGCAATGAAACGGATTGAAATAGAATGCAATGTAATATAATGTCTCTCCTATAACTACGACAGACATGAATCAGACCATGAACACTTGAGGCGTGTACATAAATAATTGACTAAGCGCTATGAACGCGAGCGAAAGCGAATTAGTAAATCCGGGGTCAACTTTTCGTTCAGTTTCGTTGAAGAACCGAACGCAAGCACGATACAACAAGCAAGTTACGTAATTAATGAGTAAAAAAAAAAAAAAGATCAAACATCTACTCCCGAAATTCTGACAAGCAGATAATAAGCCCCTAAAAAAAAAGGTGACAAATTAATCTCAATTGGAGCAAAGAATCTCTCGAATCCTTATCTTTCAATATGTGTAAAAAGGAAAATGAAGATGAGATAAATTTTTTTTTTTTTTTATTTCACATCTTAGTTTTATTATATAGTTCCCGGTAAAACGCGCGGCTTATATTATACGATACAAACGGCGTATTGTAGATACTGAAATAATGATTATCGCGCTTCATTTTCGCGTTCGACGATAAGCGAGTTGCAAAGGTGTCACGTTTCTGGTTACGCGAATAAAAAAGAAATAAAAAGTAAACGCTATCGGCAACGTGCTGCTGCGTGTGTACATGACGCATGCATGCAACGCGGTACGGATTCCGGGAGTAAAGTATCATTCACAATCGGCTCCTTTTTTTTTTTTAATACATATAATACAAGCCGCAATTGATATGAGATAACGATACAAAGGAAACTCGTTACACGCGCATATATTCCATTAATACAAAAAGAATACCGCGGTTTTTATTCCGTGAAATCGTCGTCGAAGCGCCGATTACACGGTACAATTTTTCCAACAACTTAAATAAATAAACAGTTGGTGAAATTGTCTACATCTTTGTGACGAAAAATTTTTAAACGGTCTATTGTAAAATTTAACAATTTAGAATACTTCCGAGTGGATGATCAAATTTTTTGAGCTATCGATAAGTCGAAGACTGCACACGATCGGTGACTGAAATTTTCGAACAAGACAATACGAGCGAAATATTATAAAACTGTATTAAAAATGGATTAAGAAAGAAGCTTTTTTTTTCTAAGAGTGTGAAAACGAACCGAAATTGACTTAAATTTTCGTCACGTTACGTTTACAGACATTTAAGAGCTCTCCGTATCTCCCCCAGTTTCCTCCTCCGAGTCCCCCTTACACGTTGCGTAAATCTCCGAGTGTGCTCAGAACTCATTCCTGCACCCTCAGAGAGTACATACCTGTGTAACAGAAGAAGGTACTCGACGCGTGAGAATTCTCAAGTTTAAAAATACGACATCGATATTTAAAAAGTTAAAAATAGTAAACCACACGCGTAAAATATCGACAAGCAAAAGAATTTCAAACTGTATATTTCGAATACATTTCATTGTAAGTTCGACGAATTCGTAACTCGGGGTGATATCAATGACGTTAAATTGTTTATTAAGTTTGCATTATATACTGTATAAAAAAAAAAAAAAATTACTACATCTATGTATAAAGAAGGTGGATTTAAATCGGAATTCAAAATCGGCCGAAAGCTTTTCAAATTGGCGCAGAAAATCTAAAAAAAAAAAAAAATGCTTCAATTTTCGCCGAGTGACGCGGCTTCTGTTACACTACCTCGAAGTTGAGGCACGGTTCCGACGATGATCAATGGTTCAAATTCTCAAAGCGTGAAGCTTGTTTACCGTGGCCTAGTGGATGGAGATCAATTTGCAAGCTCGCAAGCCAGCCACCCTTGAAGCTAACACGGAAGGTCCACATTGCTGACAGACAGCGAAAGGGGGTTGCCGGGGGAGGAAGTTACCGACTCCGCACCCGGAAGTCAACCACCACCAAAGGTGTTATTTTCTACCTCGTTCGATATAATAGCATCCTGATTAGAAACGATGGGGAGAATCGAAGCTTGCCCACATTCGACTATATATATATATAAAATAATCATTGCGTGCGTGTTTCGGAAAACGAAAGAGAAAAAAAAAAAATGCTAGACGTCAGCCGGCACGTTATATTATACGAATTATAACCTCATCTAAAAATAAAACTGAAACGCGTTTTGATCAGTGCATGTATGAAATTTGTTGAAATTTTACATCGATATTTTTCTATATGACGGGTTACTTCCAATAAGTGGTAATTACTCATAAATTCAGCTGATAAAACGAATTTTGACAATGTTAAGGCAATAAAAAAAAAAAAAAAAGAAAGATGACACTTCCCTTAATCTATAATCTTACATATACACATATCAGTTATCGGACGATTATTCTGAGAGCGAAGTTATATCGTCAAACTTGTTTCTCCCTTATTCGAGTATCTTACTCTTACACCTGTACTAGAAGTAACTTTTTGTCATACTTTTACTGAATAATCATCAGTAAGCTGAAAGAATAAAGAAATCCACCAGAGAAATTTGCTGTCACAATAAGAATAATCGTTCGATAAATGTTTTAGTAGAGTTTTCCAAAATTCATTTTGAAATTCAGATGGAAAAATCTTGAACAGATTGGCAACAATTTTGTTCAAGTAAAATTCCCTGATTTTCCCTCTGGTATTAACGTAATGTTGGTAAGTTTTCACGATCAAAAGTTCGAAAAATTGTGCACCTTCGACGTATAAATTTGAATCTAAAAACATATAGCGTTGCTTCGTTTCACACGAATTATCAGAAATTGAATAATACTATTTCCGAGAGTCAGCTCATTGTTAACTAAATTGACGAAGCTTCGCTGGAAGTATGGAAAACAAATTGCTAAAAAAAAAAATGTGTACGTTATTCCCCGTGTTCCATCACATGTGATCGCATGACTTTTCCCGGCAATCGAAATTTCCCAACAGCAATTCTCCGTTTTGCCGATCTGTCGTCACCCTGACGAAGGTCATTACCCCGTATTATTCGGGTTACCTTCCTCTCTGCATACGTTGCATCGTACAACCTGCATTTATAAGCAGGTGTATGCGAAATAGCATCTCGGTTATATTCGAAAGGGAAGCAGCAACAAGAGGCAGACACCCGTAAGAACATGGCGTTTCGTTCCAGAACGTTTGATCGAAAATCTAAATCTAGGTATAACAAGTTTATAACTTGATGATACTGTATGACAAAAACATCCGAGATGATCGGCTCGCTTTTTCATACGTAAGTTGACGAAATATGAAGAGCGAATAATCAGGTAAATAAGTTTTGCATCGCATTAATATAATCGACAACCGAAATTAATTCGAGCTTTTTCTTATCCCAACGAAGTGAATTATTGTTATATTATACATATCCTGACTGCAGGTTTGTATGTAAAATATGTACCGCGCAATAAGGTAAACCGCACGAATGTGAATAAAAATAAGTGTTATTGTCAGACGAAGCTGTCTCAAAACCGCGAATTTTGTACGCATGCAAATCAGATGAATTGCTAATTTTAAATTTTACAAATATATTCTATATGATTCATTTCAAGTGCGTAAATAATGTGACGATAATCGAATTGTCGAAACGAAAATCGTATTTCATTTCCAGTTCTGTGAATTACTGGCTTCGTGAAATTTCACCAACTTTGATCTTTCTTTGTTCTGGATTTTCGATATTTTTACGTTCGGAATCCTGGTCATTATGATTTTCGGTTTTGCTGATTTTTTCCAACCGATCGTTGAGTAAACTACGCCGTGTGAGTATATTTTAATTTGCGGAATTTCACTTCACCGAAACTTTATATATTTTTCGAAATTCAGTTCTATCGGAACTTTACTTTTCGGAACTTTTCTCAATCGTAACACGAACTTTCCAAATCTTGCGAATTCCGGAACATTGATAGCCGTCGGGTTTCCGACCATTCGAAAATTTGTTGTTTCGTCAAAGTTTGATTTCTCTACTTAAAGTTTCGCCACCAGATAATTCGGAATTGGGCTCTTTCGATACTCTTTAAATTCGAAACTTCAAGCCCGCTCCAACGGATCATACCGAATCTGATAGAAATTTTTAGTTCCGGTTACCGCTCGGTCCTTAACTATTTTCATTTTTTACCACAACCGAAATATATAGTTCTAGGTACAAAATGAAAATTAGTTTTGTAACTGTTACCACAAAGTCTAGTATCCGTTACTATTCTTTCTCATTACGATCACTCTTACTATATTATCTTGTAACTGTCGCGAAAATTTAATGCTTGTGCAGCAATAAATTTACGTTAAAGCCTTATTTAACTAAAAAGTAGAGTAAACCTCAGAAACTGATTTTGCGTTGCAATTATCAAAAAAGGATCGACAATGGCGCAAAATGGTTACGCGTACCTCGTTTTTCGCAATACCAACAATATTCAAACATTTTTTTTTAACGATACCTGCATTGCTGAATTTTTCTAAGCTACCGTAACAAATGAAATTTTTCTCAGTCTATCACTCGCGATAATTTACTTCGGTCTTATACTGCAGAATTACGATAGCGAGCTGCTCTGAAAGAGACGAACGCTCACCGCCGAAGAAGAAGAAGACGAAGAAGAAGACGAAGAAGAAGCAGAAGAAGCAGAAGAAGCATCAGCATCAGCATGAGTCCCCTGAAGGAGGAGAAGAACCAGTTCTCTTCTGGCGTTAAATGTGGCGGCAGACGAGTGACTCTCACTCATTACCATACACACCGAGATGCCCGCAAGCCGCACTGACAATCCTACCACTTGGTAGTTGGCTGGATGAACGGTGGATGCTTACACGAGTAACGTAACGCGTCCATGGACGACTCAGGGATGCGTCGGTGATGCTTAAAGGTCGAGAGGTGCGGGGTGAATTCAGTTGAGAACTACTGAGCAACGAACGACCTGACCGAGATCCTTTCCTTTCCTTTCCTATAGTTGGTTGTTTTTTTTTTCCCCCTTCTTTTTTCCCCCACCTTAACCTTTTTTTCCTCCGCTTCTCCTGTTCGTCGACGAATACTGGAATGAGCAAGGTATTAAAGATACTGCATTATAACCGCGTGCTCGTCGAACGGCATGGAACAGCAACGAAGAATTTCCATTCGTATTATTATCACTGTAGCTAGAAAAATTGAACCGGAGTTCCTGCCGATCCTTGGATGTATTCTTAAAATTAAATTTCTCTTTGGTTTTCTAAGAGTTTACGTCCGCGTGACGTGAACGGGATAAATCAAGATCTAATCTCGTAAGCCCGTTCGGCTCGAGAGTTTACTTTACATTATTCTGTAACACGTATCTAATCCACCGGTACAAGGCAATATTTTATCGCACGGAAAATGCAGCAGCAAACTGAATTATTCAATCGCGATGTATTCTCGGTTTGTCTTTCCGTTTGCGTGTATTTTTTTTTTTTTTTTTTTTGTCGATTCTTTCACCTTACTCAATGAAACGTTCTATTTTCATAATCGAATTGAATGATACGCGTTGTTTTAAAATCTTTAACTCCGATAAATTTTTTTTCCTCTTTTCTTTTTCTTCGAAACATATAATGCGTAGACCACATAATTTGACCTATTCGTTATAACTACAAGCTTACAATTTTTGTTATAATAATCTTGTGAGAAATAAAACAAGAATTGAAGACTTTGATCGCGATAGACGTTCCATATTTTTTTTGATTAAGTATCCGTTCCGCTGCAGACGTATAAATTGACTTTTTAGTAAATGGACTGCAACAGCAGCAGCAGCAGCAGCACGAGTCGAGAAACGTTGAGAATGAAGCAGCTAGTCAGATCGCTGACTACGGTAGCGAAGGTTTGAGGGGGAGGTGGAGGGGGGGTGAAAAAAATGTACAGAGCCGAGAGGAATTTCTGTGAGAGAAAAAGTGTTCCACTGTTATATACACATCGACCAACTGTGATGTAACAGCAGCTGCCCTACAAGTACCTTATACTTCCAAGAATGTTTTATTATACACCGTGTTTTAAGTCAAGTTCGATGGATTTTTAGATCATCAAAAATCTGGATCGTTGTATACATAAGGTTTCGGGTCCTGCGCATAGCACCGATACGCAATTTGATCGGTGTAAAATTACATGATTAACGACGAAAGGAAAGGTGTGTAAAAGTTCTTGGAAAAAAAAAAAAAAACCGCAGAGTATATTGTTACCTATGCTAAATTCTACGGATTTATAATTCATGATAAATAATATAATAATTACGAACAAGGATAAAATTGAAAACTGAGGACGTTGTGAATAAAATGTTGAAAAATTAACCTTTCACCTGATTGGGATGGAAAAAAAAAAGAGAGAAAAGGAGAAAAACTAGTAATGATAATAATCAGTAAATCAAATAAATTGGTTATTTGCCTTTCATGGTTTCTTCTTTTTCCGCAACAACTGTCTTCATCGGAATTCGCGTCCATTAAATGACTCTAACAATACATCAAGACTCTTCGTTTAGGAAAAAGACAAAAATAAATAAACAAAAACACTGTATAGATGAGAATACCAAGAAGTATATACTTATATATAACTATAACAAGAATGATTACCTGAATAAAATACCTTACACGAAGAAGTAACCTAAAAACCGAATCAAAAAGCCATCAGCTAATTTCATACGATAGCTGCATGCGAGCGTCGCATAAGTCACGTGCTTCGCCGCGCACCTAGGCCATGGTGATACACACACATATATATATATACACATATACACGCGTATATATACCTATATTTTTCTTCATTCTTCGCATTTTTTTTTTTTTTTTCACGTACGACTTACTCCACATACCGTTATAAGTCAAAGAATTTCTCCTCGCCTGCCTTCACACAACTCTGCTAGCAAACAGAAAACGTTCTCTCTCTCTCTCTCTCATTCTCTCTCTTTCTCTCTCTCTCCCTCTTATTACGTACTCCTTTATTATGCCTATGGGCGCGTGCCTTACACGTACAACATGGTGAATTACAGGAACAAATCACGGTGGTGTAGCGGAAACGCGACCGATTTTTGAAGGACGCGACAAGTGTTGATTGTATAATTAGTTGGACGCAAAGTCGTCGCGAGATTGCCAAAAAGTTGGGGCACAACGTGCGGGTGATGGTGATTGTTGCGAAAATATTTCACGACTCGTATTTCGAAAATTTGTCGGCTGAGAGCAGAGACATCTCAGAATTTGGTACAACAAAATCACATCTCGGATTATGATTAAAAAACTTCGTATATCCTCAAAGATCACTTTCGAAATACAATATGGTTCAAGAAAATTCTGAGTCGAGGTTTTATTTAACCAAATTCTGAGATAGGATGTTTCGACCCTCAACCGACGAATTGTCTTACAAAATATGTTGAGACGATCCTAAGGTGCAATTAAACGTGTAATTGCTCTCTCTCTCTCTCTCTCTCTCTCTCTATCTCTCTCGGAAAGGGTTGCGACACACAAACCTGCAGGTTTGAAGATCTCGTAGCTGAGCTTATAGTCCTGAATGCAAGTAGCGCGTAAACTTCTAACACGGTTTACCTGCGAGAACTGCACCAACTGAACTTTTTAGTTCAGGATTGAGAGCATGCTATGTTAGTTTCACATCTTGCAGTGAGTAAATTTCCTCAAAGAGGTTTTAGCTAAGAGGTTTATTGAAGAAGTGAAGAGAAGGGAGAAAAAAACTGGAAGAAACAAATCCCGGATACACAAAACAACGCGAGAGAAACTTTGAACATTGCTTATGATTTGCTCCATTTTTTAATTGGACATTTTTCATTCGCTTTCCAATGTTTTGCGAATATGCAATTAGGTCATTTACAAAAACTCTCAAGATTTTCATGGATGCGCGTTTACATTTAAATATTCAGAACAATATAGTAATTTCAAATTTCTGGTATAGAAAAGTTCGCAATCGGAATGAAAACAAAAAAAAAAACATGGATAGTGTTGGTAGAGCCGCATATTATAAAACACAAAATCTAAACCGATGTATAACATATAATTTAGGATTAACCAACAGTTCTATGTATTAATTTTATTTCTAGTTTCTCCTTTTTTTTTATGGTTTTCCACAAACTTGACACATTTTTACATTTTCAAGTTGTATTTTTAAAGAGCACCTAATCACGCTCTAACTCAAAGTTATATATTTCGTAACTACGGAACTTGAAAAACCAAAACAAAAAAAAGGTTCCGTAGGAAACTTTCCATAGGAAGTATGACGGTTTGCAATTGTTAAAATTTACATTGTATAATGACGAACAATGGACTGCACTCTCGCGTGTAAAATTACGTAGGAGAGAAATTTTTGCTTAGAAATATTGACGAAATACTATTCGGTAGATACCAGTATACGCGGTTAATTTCCTAATGTACCGAAAAAAAGAAACATCCAATTCACACCCTCATCAATTATTCGAGGCAGGCTACGCTGAGAATATAACTAATCGTAGGTTCGTATAAAAACGAAGTGCAGTTAACTGCAAAGGAAAAGCAAGAAGAGGAGGGAGAAGTAACGAGGAAGAAGGAGAGGAGGGAGAAGTAACGAGAACTATCCGTGGAGTTTGTATAACTCGACAAACGCAATTACGCGGGAGATACGGTGACGAGGTACCGTTCGATCACCACGTTCCTAGTCATATACTGTTCACTGTACATAATCTATATATATAAATTATATATATATATATATATGTATATATATATATATGTATATATAGGCTCGGCACGGCTATCGGTCTATTAGTTTTATTTCCCTTATTTCGATCTAGCTCGTTTTTTGTTCTCGTATTACTCACGGCAGGCTAGCAGGTCGCAATAAGTAAGTCGCAGCACACTGCGGTCAAGTCTAACGTAAGGCAGCGTAATAGATTGCGAAGGAGAACCAGCCCGTGTGTATTATACAAGGTATTCGAATCGAGAAAAGAGTTGGATAAGTGTATAAAAGCTTGGAACTCGAGATAGCCGATCATGAAATTTAAGATTGCTTTCTCGTAACTATGAAACACGAAGAACGTAAAATTGGCCAAATTTTCACGAATTGTATCTAATTTTCTCTCGTTGGATTATAAGCTCTCTCTCTCTCTCGACAGATGAGTTAAAACGAACTGGTTCTTGAAAGAGTTTGATAAAATCGCTCCTTACAAGTAATTGAAATTGTAATATTCAACAATTCAAAAAACAAGACAAATAATATATAACATAACCTTGGATATTGGTGTTAAAAATACAAAACTTCAATTTAATCCATTCAAATTTCTTTACTCGTATACGCGGTTTTAAATCACTTATTACCGAAAAATCCACAAATCGATCAACTACAAAGTTATCCAAATTACCCTAAAATCTTTTCAAATACTTAACAGATTCTACGCCTGATTTTTATGCTTTGCCAAGTCGTCGGTCAAGGTAACGGATAAAATTCAAACGAAATATCGTAACGGATACTTGATTTCGAGTGTGAAAAATCCTTCAATAACATGAAAATTGAGTGTGAAATCCACGAGCTCGGTCGCACGAGACGATCGACGGGCAGGCAGGCGAGAGGAAAGCATCGCTCTGAAATAGGAACCGGAACCAGGCAGTCCGTGCGTGGAATCGTCTATTGGACGACAATTGGACAAGCACTGGATGCGCATACGAATTGAAGGCAGGTAGGAGGCGTCGAATGTGCCCGACGCCCGGCGTCGCGTCGCGCCGCATCCGACACACACGCCGCAATACCGAACCGCAAGGATCGTTGCTCTCTCGTTACGATATGCGCTGCTGCTGTTCTCGGGGTTTTCAGATCTGGTTAATTTCGCGACTGCGAGATAACCGGATCAACCGATCGCGCTAATGTGTGCGAACATCTTCGATCTGCGATACCAACGAAAGTTGAATTATTCGAATTTAAAAACGACAAGTGCGACAAAATGATTGTACAAAATTATTTACCATTGTTCGTTATGTATGATTAATAGACTAACCGAACATGTTACATCTTTAATTTCCTGAGCCCGATAAATTTGACTTCAGTTACTAAATCTTGTCCTGCCTCCCCCCCCTCCCCCCCGTTTGTTTTTTGCTCCAATTTGGTAAATTGAAAATTGGAGGAATTATGCAAAATTTAATTATAGATGTACGTAAATTTACTTCATTCGAATTATGTACTAATTATCCCGTTGGGATCAATTTTCCGAATATTTATTGCATGAATCAACTAAAACCAAATAATCGGTGATCCGTAAATATGAATCATAGAATTGATTCGAATGACTCAACTGTGCATTGAATTTGCATCGTTACTTTTCGCCAACTTTTTCTACAGTTCTCGCAATCTGGTACACGATGATTTAAAGTGAGAAAATTCATACATGCTATTACATAAAACTTATACGTGAATTTGAAGAATCGCTATAAACCGTCGAGTATAAAAATTTGCACAATTTTACAATCGCCTCGGTATCAAGAGAAAGTAAGAAGTAAAGGGGAATCGACGAGAAAAATGTTGAACAAAAACTACGAGAAACGCACCTCCGCGACACACATAAATCGTGCGCAACGACAAAAATTTCCAAGAATTTTACTAGACGAGTAGCAGCAGTAAGTAAATAACAAAGAACGGATGAAAATTAACGACTGAAAATAAAAAGAACCACGTATGAATCGATAGAAAGAACTAGCGACGCGACTGCGAGACGATGAGTGTGTTTATAAATGAGAATTTATAATTTGAATTTGACGATGGGAAAGAAGAGGGGGGGGAGGGGGAGGGTGAGGGGCGAAAAATATCCATCCGTTAAAACTGCGCAATAAATTCAGTGCTACTGCAAAATCGAGACATCTAGATCGGGTTGTTTCATTTGTGGTCGAACCATAACGATTCTCGTCGAGAGAGAGAGAGAGAGAGAGAGAGAGATATTGAGACGTTCGAGACGCAGCTTCGAACCCTGGCAACGTGACGTCGTATAACTGACGCTGAGTTACGAGGACAGGCCAAGGGACCCGAGAAACATAATACGCGGCACAATACCCTGTGTATATATCTAAAGTCTAAACTCCAAACCGCCCAGATGGCAGATGGCTGGATCAACAATGGCGTCCGCCTTTCTTCGTCCCGTTCGCATGGCTAGGACGATCGGAGGATACTCGGGATATTCGTAATCTACTTCTATGTCTCAGTTCCGTAGCTAATACCGCGTGCAGATACCTGCCTTACCCTTAATTCTCGAGACGAGGGATCCCCGAAATTTTCTCACTAACTACGCGTGTACTCAGCTACTACGGAGTATGTCAACATACGATTATAAAAACGCGAGAATATCCCATTGTTCTGTGGTACGGTGAAATCGTTTTTACCTTTTTCTTCCTCTGTCTCTTATTATTACTCCGAAATTAGCGAGAACTCCTCTCGCATCCAAATCAAAAACTCGCGGAAATAATCAGCCTTCGTTAATTACACACCCATCCCTCCATTCTTCGATGAGTGTATTAGACTCGGAATTGTAAAACTCGTGCTCAAGGAAGGAGTGATGAAAAAAACGATTAATACACATTCGGCAACGCCATTGACGAAATTCCCAACAGTTTATATCGCGTTAATATCTTTGCGATATTCGAGATGATTCGATGGCTGATGAACGCCTCGTCCGACAGAGAATTTTTTCTTTCGGTATTCGGTTATCAACGGTAATCGGGGTCGGATTTACCAAATATTCTATAGCGATTCCCAAATCGCGTCGCATTTCGGAATTCGGATGCAGGACGCCACCCCTACAAACTACGCAGGCGGCTCGGGGCTTACACCGATTAATGCACCGCTGGGTGAATCCGAATGCTAAACTCGACTTCAACGTCGATGTTAATTGAATCGCGGGAAATATCATTCAATATATTTTGGGAATTGCGTGAAATACGAGGAAACGAACCACGTGCTGTTGTCTGGTCACAACTGGTATTACGGGGCGAAAAGCCAGCGTCGCCGGCCGCCTGAGAGGCTTACATTTTCCGTTCGTTAATATTTTACAAAGTACGCCACCCGCCGAGGCGTAATCAACCGAGCCATAACCCGGGCTTCTTAGGAATTATATTGAGGCTGTGAAATCCTACCTTTTTCGGCTAAATATCCTGGAAAAGCTGAAACACACGTGAGATGCACTTCGAGCCCACGCGACAACTTCACTTGACTCTGCCGGGAGCTTGACGACAGCTCCTAAGCTTCCACTGAAACACCACTAGCGACATCTTACGGAGCCGAAACGAGGCTCCGAGATGCGCGCGCAAATACGGGGGAGAAACTCACGCTTCGAAATTCCAATCATACTTCTGACGATAAAGTCAACACATGCGTGCCAATTTGTGAATTCATGGTCCGCTAAATTTTATACTTTGCATTGTTTGTCGCGGCATTTATCCCATTTATTATTCATAAACGGTTGGCTTATCGATCGGTATTGTAGCAAACGATTGAGAAACGTAGTTGCACGAGTATGGATTTTTATTTTACGTGCGAAAATATTAGGAATGCTTGAACGGTCTAAGCGAAGATTACGTTTAACTTCGATTATATTTAATTCCTAATTATCTGGCTGGATTAATTTTGATTGATTAAATTGTAAAAATGGCGTGACTCGTTTACGTACGTACGTCGGTTAATTTGCCAGGTTTTCCCTCGATATTTCCATCGTCGGTAAAATGGTGTATATTTGAAGATTCGAATAGGGCCGGAATGGGTTACTTATTTTGATCAATAATTCTAAGACACATTATCAACTAATCACAAGTTTGAGGTACTGAATTTTGAGGTTGTTACAAACAAAATACCGATCGTTACTTTACCGCGGTCACCGGATCCGGATATTAGCGGCGGGAATGAAAATTGTTTATGACTTTTAAATTTGTGAGATATCCGGTTGGAAAGAATGGATTCTGTTTCAAATTCGATTCTTTTTTTATCCGATGTTTGCGAAAATTTGAAAAATAAAAATTTATTTTTTCTACCGACTGCCGCAGCGAAATTTAATTTGGAATTTAAAATCATGGACCACAATGAATTCAGTTCTAGAATACGCACAAGGAATGTAATTAACGAAAGAATAAATCGGAGGCTTTGGAATTGATTGAAACTTGTTAAAATATTCTTTGCCTGTATTTATATACAGAATATTATTTTTCATTTAAGTACTTATTGGGTAATTTAGGCGGACTAATTTCGCAAGCTCTGAATTACATTGATTTCCAGCACGAAATACGGCCTATCAATTAGACCTGACAATTTATAGATTTGTTTTCACTTTGCAAAGTGTAGCTACCTGAGCCCAACGGCTATTTATCTGTATAAAATTTATACTGTTTTTGTTACATACATTTATAAACTTGAACGTGAGGTAAAAACATTTAAATAATCCTAGTATGAAACTTAAAATCTACTCATTAGGTATTCTCCTGAAATAAAGCATCCATAAGTCGTCTTGTTGTTGCTTTCTTTTCTTCCTCTGACATCTTCTTCAGTTCTGAAGCCAGATATTTGCAAAATAGATCTTCAGATGTTTCTTGTTGCTGGTTCGAATTGCGTAAATGATTTGTAACTGTTGTTGCCATTTCTGCTATTGATTCTTGAACGTTCTCGACTCGCTGCTCATTTTGATCAGACGAAGGAAAAATTCGATTGTTTTCTGATGCTAGGAGAGACAATGGATCGGAAGACTCAACTATCGCTGTTGACGTTGATGGCGAAGTCACTGGAGACTGCACTAATAGAGTTGCTGTGTATTGCGTCGCTGGGGATGGAGATAGTGACGGATTGTCAGATGGCGATGGAGTTTCACTTTTATACTTTCGCACATGTTTCAAATTCTTTGCTTTCGTATTAATATTTCTGTACGATCTGTAATAACAGGAACAACGTTCACATTTGTTTTTCTGTATTGTTAATTGTTATAATTTTGGCGCTTGAAACATAAGATTGCAACAGCCTTGCTATAATTTATATGGAAGTTGAGAAAAGAAGTGAATATTATTCTTACATTTGTTATGCTTACTAGTGACTGATTCAGACCGGCCAAGAATTTAAAATCCGATTTTAATCACTCGAATTCTCTCACAAGATTTAATGAATTACCAAGGGAATAAATCATGCCTCACCGTTCACATTAGTTTAGGGTTGAAAATCTCCGATAAAATTTGCTGAAGTTTGCATTCGACTGTACAATATTCTTCCTGACTCTTCACAGATGGAATTTCAGATAATTTGAAAAGTATTGTGAAATTCCATACGAATTTCGGAACAGTTGAATAAAGAGATTTCAAATGAAATGTAGGCTTTAAGGTATCACCTCCTTCCAACGATGTGTTGGGCGAGGAATCCCATCTCTGCATAGTGTGGCCAACACTGTCGGATCGTGAATGTTACTCCATTCCTCATATTTTGTTCGCTCAATCGTTTCTCCTTAGAATATCGCTCTCTGAGTCGTGTCCAACGCTTCAGACATTCACTAGCTGTAAAGATTAGACAGAGTGACGAACCGTGTGACGTTACTGGGGCATGTATAACAAAACAACGTGCCATGATTCTTACAAATCACAGACGCATCGTAGTACAGCGAAGAAATGTATCCCAAACGCTGAAGAGAATTATAAAACGCAGTTAAAGCAAATTACCTGGCTGTTCTAAAATCGCGGCAATTTCCTGCCAGGACTTCTCCCTTAGCGCATAATCCTTTTGATTTTTCGATGTTTTCACGTAGAGGTGAGGGTAATTTTGGACTAAACTTATCAGCAGACTGTCCCCGTTTTTCGAACCGCCTTCGGAGTTATCGCAGTCATCCTCATTTGTAACAACGGTTTCATTTTGTTCCATTTTATAAGAATGATCTCTCATTACTTGACGGAATATCGCGGAAGATTTGACAGTTTGCATACTTATTGCTTAAACTGGAAATGGAGCATTCAAGATACAAACTAAACATAACCTGTTCATAATAAATACCTCGATGCTACCGCCATAGTCCGATACTCTGATAGAGAGGAAAACCGAAGAGAGCCCTCCTGACTTTTTTGGAGGCGTCTTTTGTATACTAGCGCTGTCTGATATAGTTTAGAATTTTTTTAAGCAATTGTCGACGGTAAGATAATTTCATTGAAATTGTATTGTACCGACAGTAGATAACACAAATCACAATTGCCATAAGAAATTCCTATTGGCGTGGATGAAAATTAAGAGTCTACGAATACTGGCAAATGATGTCATTTGTCCAAATTCGATAATTTTAATTATTAAAATTCATTCTGACAACCACGTATACATTGAACCTATAATTGAAGTTACAAAATTTATTGATTTTGATATTGATTGATCAAATTACGCGACGCAGCCTGAACCGTGCTACTTCGCGTTTGCCAAATTGCCGTCGTTCGTTCCGTCAGGTGTTTTATACATATCTATATTATGCTGAGCAGGTGAAAGAAAGCCAAGGGCCCGGAGGTGATGTGATCCGCAGAGATAACGGCAATATACTGTTGCTCCAGTACTAATCTCTACTGAACCTTATACTGTAACTCATATGACAGTGACAGAGCTAATAAACGTCATTTTGACCAATCAGAGAGAAGCTTTAAACAGAAAATCTTCTTTAACACCCGCGACGCCCGCGACTGAGTTACGGAATCCGGGGCGTAGAGACACTGAAACGGTAGAGATCAGTCAATAACTTTCTGGATTACCATCCATTGAGTTATTGAGAGAGAGAAAAAGAAAGACAGAGATGCCAAAACATGCTCGGAAAACAGTTCATCTCTAAACTTGCTTAGTCGTGATTGTAGACCACAGTAGTCTGCAGTAGCCGCTGGTACAGATCCTTGATAACGTCAAACATGGTTAATGTAACATGGTGATCGCACACGTACGCCGCGGCGCATTTTGTCCTAGTAGAATACAAAATTAAAACTATTTTAAGAACGTGATAATATAAATTAATAAACTACTTGTGTGTTGCAAATGATACGAAAGGATAAACCAGGTATAAAAATTTTAACATTTCAACGTTATTAAGTAATAATAGACCGTACTATCAACGATTTGTAAGATTAACGAATTAGTCATTCAAGTCGTTACACTGATAACCGTTATAAAACCTCGTTAAGTAATTCAAATCGAATCGAATAATACTGGTAAATCCGGTTTACTAATCGAATTATTCATCAAACCGAAACTGCCACTAAGCTTTTCATATGTGCAGCAACATTTAATTTCAAATAATTCTTGTTAAATGTAACATCAAAAACTCTTCACTGTTTACAACAAAAACCTGAAATTCACGTGTATCATCAATTAATAACTACCTAAGCCAGGCATAACATTACAATTTTCATGTATGTCATTTTAGATTACTGAAGTACATGCAGGAGTATCGGAGTATACACCGTCTGTTCTATCCCGATAAAGTAAATTTGGAAAAAAAAATGTGGTCAGAGGCTATAGAATACTTCAAAGACCCGCAACAGGTTGCGCAAATCCAAGAGTTTTTTGGAGTAAGAATACACCACAATCAAATACTGCAACACAAAAGTGGAGATGGAAACTCGGTGATGGATTTCCCTTATGATAATGGAAATGTAACAAAAACAATAAGAAGAAAAGTAAATAGGATCAATGATGAACGGAGTTCAAGAAATGAAACCAATGGTTATGCAACAAGCGAAGACGAAGCAATGCCCACATCTAGTTCGGATCCTCCCCAGTTTACAATAACAAATCATATTTGGTATTACTTATTTTTGTTCGGTACAGAACTTGGGGACGAAATATTTTATTCCACTTTTATTCCATTCTGGTTCTGGAATATTGATGGTGCTGTTGGACGAAGAATCGTTTTAGTTTGGGCTGTCGTTATGACAATTGGTAAGTTTTTTGCAGTCATTCTTGAACTGAGGAGGATGGACAAGATATAATGCCAAATTAACCAGATCTTTCGTACAGGTCAGTGCTTGAAGGATATAATATGCTGGCCAAGACCTGCATGCCCGCCATCAGTCAGATTACAAAACAAATGGTCCCAGGAATACGGCATGCCATCGACTCACGCCATGATCGCTGTTTCTATTCCATTCAGTGTTGTGCTTTTTACGATGAACAGATACGTTTATTCGTTTACCATCGGTTGCACTATCGCTGTTCTTTGGTAAAACACATACCAGCATACTTCTCTTTCGACCCATATAATATAGTTAGACAGATTCATTCAGTTTTCAGCGGATTACGATTAAATTGAGATAGTAATTACTACTAAATCCAAAATTATCGTGATGTTTTTTACAGGTGTACATTGGTCTGTGTGAGCCGAATTTATCTCGGAATGCATACAGTGCTGGACATTCTTGCTGGCCTGGCTTTAGCAATGTTTCTAATGATTCCCCTAGTGCCATTGGTTGATGCAACAGACTATTACTTTCTAACAAAGGATTGGGCTTTGGCCATCTTAGTTGCTATCAGCATCGCTACTGTGGTATATTATCCCTGTAGTGATAAATGGACTCCTACAAGGTACATGTGTGCCGTAGACTTAAAATACTTAGCATCTTCTACATATCAAATACCTATCCTTAGTACAATTGTGTGCACAGCATTTACAACGCAGGCATTAATTTTTTTCAAATTTCCTCTCTTGTTCACGGATTTACAGAAAACTATTTAAAAAAAAAATTGAATACAAGTAAAAATCCCTTTCCAGATGTAAAAAAGTAGAATGTCGAAAACAAACGGAAATAGTATCATTTAAACAAACAAAGTAATCCCTAATAATTACCATTTCAGAGGTGACACTGCCATGGTAGTGTCGGTTACAGCCGGGGTCCACGTTGGAGCATGGCTAAATTACAGAACCGGAGCAATGTCAACGCCACTACTTCCTCCACCATACAATATTATTTGGCCATCTTATCCAATGCTTGGGCGTACAGTATTGAGAACAATATTAGGATTTTGCTGTATAATAGCAACAAAGGCATTATTTAAATTTCTCAGCTATGCAACAATGTGTGCGATACTAAGAGTAAATTCAAAAGAACTGATGAAAAGTCGGAACTGTTTAGAAAATCGAAACAAGGTCCTTGTTGATTTGGTTTATAAGTACATCACGTGTTTTATGATCGGTTTCAATGCTGTTTACCTATTACCAAATGTTTTTAGTATGATCGGAATTGAAAGACCAACCTTTTATACAGAATTATAGTTTTAGTAGTAACGGGCACTTGATCTAAAATAGATCTTGCATGTTCAGTGCAAATACAAATAACGTACTTACACGTATTCATCACTTATCATCATGTTCTACATCCAAAGAGTACTGAAATATCGGTACGAATTAATATTTCATAACAGAGGAGAATATAAGTATTGCATTCAATCTGATAAAACCATCGAAAACTGAGAATGAAACAAAATATTTGTTCACTTGATGTTTAGCAATCGAACATAGATAGTAATGTAAGGTTGAATAATGTGTTTTGTACTAAGCGGTATCATTCTCGAACATCCATGTATTTTGAAAAACAATATTTATTCGTGGTTCGCCTAATTTACAAGCAATATTTACTCCTGATCAGTGAAAATTCTGGCAAATCGTGAAAGAATTGTAACGATCGAAAATATCGATTAAAGTTCCAATCCCCTGAGCATAGTTTGAATAGAGATTGAACATAGCAACAAAATGAGGCTCAGAATTATTTGAAAATTTTGCTCAATCCAAATCGTGTATGATCAGACTAGTAGGACTAGTAATTAATTCTGCTGGGAGCTAGACCCTGATAAACTGATAGTCACAAAAACGAGTAACCCTTGCTTTATTCCCATTTATTGATGCGGTAAATGAAGCGAAACCCTGACTAAACTTGCTTGCTTGAACACAGTGTTGAATATCTAAAAAATTTATCGCTACACCTACTGCCCCACTGTAAACGTTCAATGAATGTCTTTAATGCTCAGTTGAATGCTATCAAAGTTTTATATCACGTATTTAGTATTCACGAGTCTTAATGATTTACACCAAATAAATGAATTATACACAAATATATATGTATATATTTATAAATCTTACAGCTTTTTGTTAATAAAGAATCATTTGATGTTTTCAAAACGAATAGATTCAATTTGCTCATGTAAATTTATATTTATATTTACCTGTTTTCTTTTTAACTGTACAAAACTTATTTCTTTAAAATAACTGTCATGAAACATATCCAGTGGCTATGAAACATCTGCTATTTTAAGAATCAAAATGTCTATTCCATACTACTTGTCACATACATTTTTTTATAGCAAATGGTGTAATTGAATATTAAGTGAAGTCTAGAATTGATGAACGTTGGTTCAATTTCAAAGCTTTTGTAATAATGATATTAACAACATAGCTTTATTTTTGCCGATTTATTAGGCAGACTTGACTATTGCAAGTGTAATTTAAGGATTTAATATCGTATTTAAGATGTTAATAAACTAATTATTTGGATGTTTTTTCTTAAAGATTTATTATCCTTCATATATTGAGGCAGACGCTTCATATCAGGCAAAAGTTGATAATTTAAATTCAAAGATATTAACACTGAACAACAGGCATATTTAGTACCAACATCTGTAAATACAAAAAAATGAAAATGTCTGAAATGTTACATATCAATGATTGAGGTGATGATAAGAATTCATTATTGCTACATTATTGACATTCCAAAAATTAAATTTTATTAAGGATTAATAAAATTTTTTTATCTTCAATCGAGTCATATCAAACACAAATTTGACTTCTTTGCATTTACGAATAGGGATTGATTTGAAGCTATAAGGATTTTATCTTTTAGTGTATTCCGAATAAAAAAGTCATGAGTTTGCAAGAGTAAAGTAGTTTACTTACGCCATTGATTGTGTCTAATGCTGCATCCACATTTTCTTGAGCAATGGAATATGGGACAAAGATATCGATCAAATAACCAGTTCTGTGAGCTTCCACTATTATTCGATCCTCACCAACATCGACCGCCAAATCTTTTGAAGATAACTATAACAAAATATTTCAAAAATATGATAATTTATTGTACATATATACTGAGTAAAGATATTTAAATGAAAACATCGTACCACATTAGGCACTTTAAATTGTCCAACTAATTTCTCAACAGTTCCTTCCTTTGGTTCACGTAAAATTCTGTACTCAGGTATTCTTGAGTTCTTGAAGTTATTTTCATATACAGATTGAGCACTCAATGCGGATTTGGAAAGATTGATTGTTTCAGTTTCCAGTCTCGTTGGCCTTAAGTTATCACCTGTCAAGTCTTGAATAAGTGGTTTACGCATTGCGTTATTGACTTCTCGTTTCTCAATTCTGTGTTGCTGCAGCTTGCCCAGGGCCTAAATAATTTATGTAGCATTGAAGAAACATTGTCTCAAATCTATCTGTATTTGGTTTTATTTTCTCAAAAACTCGGTAGGATTATTCAACTTAGAATTACCTTGCGATGCTTCAGAACGACATATCCTTCGGGACGTATACGCTTGTCATATTTGTCTGAAACCCCCTCTATAACGACGCTGATCAGGAAAACCCAGAACAGTTTATGTTCCATGCATTTTTTATAAAATTCCGTATTTATTGCTATGTCGTATGTTGGCGCTGGTTTATCAGCTGAAGAAAAATTATTTAATTTTAAATGGATTTACCATAGTATACCTTATTTTTTTGCTTTGACGGCAGATATGCTCCATTAGACAATCTATTATATAGAATGAATCAGTGTCTCTTACATTTGTCAGATTCCATCCTTTCCTGACCAATACTCATCGGAATGCGATAACTGGAGGGGGTTTCATCTTCTATCAGTTTTAGCAATTGTGTTTCAGATATTTCTTCTGGTGCTGGTATCTCTGTGGTTAGACATATGTTCAAAAAGACTTTTTGGCCACATTCTGTTTTTGCTTTAACGCAAGAACCTGATGGGGGAAAGAAAGTAATCAAGTTGATGGTTAGTGCAATCGTACAGGCTTAAATTTTGTTTAACAAATCCGAATACTTGTCATTCATACCTGGACTCGGTCTTATCGTGACTGAAGGACGTTCAGGTTTATTGAAGTTTTTCAGGAGTTCTTCGAGGTCATTTTCCTCTTTAATGCCCTGTTAAATGATAAAATAGATGAGGTTAGTTGACATTGAATTTATTTGTAAAAAACAAGCAACTGAACTAGGCTACGATATTAAATCATAATAACTTACCGGCAACAGCAGATTTTTTCTTATAATTGATTCGTCAACATCCAATAATGAATTATTTGACATTTTTAATCACCTTCTTCGCGAACTTTGAAAAACTATTGAAATTTCTTTTGCAACGTGCGCGCAGAAAGCAGATTGTAAATTGTTTATATATTGCAGGAAACGTTGACTCAAGTGACTAAACTATATATCTTCAATCAACGCAGGAAATAATGTTACTTCCTGATATTTTGGCTTATACTTTTCATTTTATCCGAAGGAGCGCTCGCGACTTATGGCGGTAATTTTTAAGATCATTGTGAAAATGTAGGTTCCAGTTTAATACATTTCAATTTTCGTTTTACTATGCAAGTTTTTGTATATATTTGTTTTTATCAAAATCGGATAACCAGAAAATGATGAACTTACCACATAGAGCTGATATTGTGGGAAGGTTGAAGTTTTTCGGTAATAATTTAGACTTGTAATAATTACTGGATTGGGGAAAAAACTAGTTTCGACTCATGACTATCACTGACTTAGTTTTTTGATCACGTAACTTTGTTTTTCTTAGAAAATGGACAATCAACTAGATACATCTACCTTGATGGTTGAAAGAGAAATAATACAAATTTGAAATAGTATTGAATTGACAGGGCTTTAGATGAATGTACGGGACTGATTCGTGGATTCCACCAACATATTTTCAAATTACGAGTTTCATATAATTTTATGAAGCATAAAACAAGATATCGGTTAAATTGTAAAACACTAAACCGAACCAATAGCGACACTCAAATGGCAACAAAAGACAAGATCAAATGATAGAAATCCATTACAACAGCAATTATTGGAGAGAAATGAACAAATATTTGCTAAAAAGTGAGCACATACGATGATATGGGATTTCAGTGTAGCACATATCAAGAAAATTCACCAACATATAGAGAAATTTTCAATAATATATTTTGTAAAACATTACTAGTATCCGTAAGTATTTTTTTATTACCTAAGAATCTTTTGTTGGGTCTAAAAATGTTGATAGATAACTGTATTACGCTCGATGGTTTGTGTCTACATATTAAACAGATGATATACATATATTTCACAGTACATACAAGTAGGCACTTTTCTCTCTGCACTTTGTAACATACAATGCGAAAATAATCCACTCTTACGAAAATTCCATCGCCAAGAATCGCATTTCTCTTGTACTCATTTAATAATCTAATAAAATAGAACTGCGTAGTATAGTAATATATTATATTAAGTTTTTTTTAGATGTAATTTTTTTATAATTACACGCATAAGAACTCAAAGTGAGAAAAAAATTCCATTCTATTTATAAGTCGCATGAAACGGCGGCAAGATACTGAAGCATTAAAAATATACTCGTATAAAGAATATTTTCAATGGCCTCTGAAAAATTAAGTATATTCTGTATTTCTATAAAGCAATGGAACTTTGGAATTAAGATACTTACAAGATTTGTAATACAAGACACGGTACAGATCATATGCATTGCACACGCTTATATTACAAATCTTACTGGTATTACAACATAGGATCGTGTTGTTAATATAACATCCATGTTGAAAAAAAAATCAACTAAATTCTCAAGTAAAAACACTTATATGCTGTATCGCAACAAGTGTGCTATTTTTGACGTGATTGCTGAAATTGACATCGACCAAATACCTTACATTAATTAATTAATATTATACATTATAATTGCTTTTTGTAATATTTTTCATATTTTGTGGTGCGTTTTAAGTACTAGCGTAACTTGAATTGGACATTCTAAAACTGCCCAATACTGGTTACGTAGGTGACTGAGAAGAATAGAAAAGTAATACAAGATTACAAGGCAAATTCCAGAATGGTGAAGTAAACTGTAAAATTAAGTAGATACGCGGAACTTAAGTACGTTACTTGAGTACTTTGAAACTGATTGTTGCGATAGTTTGAACTCGAGTGAGAATAACTTAAGGTGGCTACAATATCGAGGAAAAAATTAAAATAATTAAAAAATATAGTAGTTTGTGAAATATGATTGAACAATAAAAAATAATAACAGGATTATGGAAAAATGTACTGGCTGAAAGAAATATATATGCCGTCAGAGATGATCCTACTACATTACAGGGTGAGATAAGCTCACTCCGGCTGGCAGTATATTAAACAACAGTATATAGCATGTTCAAACTGATTTACAGACATGCAAAAAAAGTCACCTTCATATCAGAATTATCCAATGAAAATGTCAGAATTCGCGATTACAAATATTAATGTATATTTTAGAAAAAGATCAACTTTTACTGTCACGTTGGTACGAAATATTTGTTCTGCCTTCCGAAACTATTTCTCCAGAGGATATGATAACTCTTTAACGTCAATGAACTGTACAAAGTTGTAAGTAATTAACGAAAAACCTAAACGAAATATAATTTTACGCTGCTAAACCAGCATCCTTGGCCATACTATAGAATGCACTAGTTTTTTGTTGGATTAGCGTTTCCGGGTCGTCAAACTCTGTGATGTAACCTTTATCTAATACGATAACTCTGAAAATAAAAATATGAAATTCAATATGACACAAGAGTACATTATTTTGAACCATGTTGTTTGGTTCAATGCAGAATCTACGCAATGCTAACTCGGGTAATATTGAAAAGATCCTGAATTTGGCAGTGAAAACGTTATCAACAAAATAAAATAAAATATTCTCGTACCTATCTGAATCGAGTATTGTATTCAGCCTGTGTGCAATTGTAAGTACAGTGCAATTTTTAAACTCTTCTCTAATGGTCCGCTGGATAAGATCATCGGTTTCCAGATCGACAGCAGCAGTTGCTTCATCTAATATAAGCACTCGTGTCTTTCTCAACAAAGCTCTAGCCAGGCATATTAATTGCCGTTGACCAACACTCAAATTATCTCCACCTTCTGTCACTTCGTGCAACAAACCGGACGGCAGACCTAAAACAATGATTAATATTTTATTCATAACAACAGTCATGTTTCTTGATTGTTGAAAATGTAAAAAATCCTGTGAACAGCTGCTTCTGGTAAAAAAAAAACGATATGGCAATTTTTTTCTTACTCTTAGCAATATTAATTATCCTTGGTGAATTAATATTCAAAAATTTTGAACACTATTGAAGTAGATAATCCATTTTATTTTACAAATGTAGTGTAATGATATCAAACCTGATGACAAATATACCTTTAACGAATTCTTTCAAGTGGGCATGTTCTAATGCTTTCCAAACTTGATCATCTGTGTGCTGTTCAAATGGATCTAAGTTCAGCCTCAAGGTACCAGAAAACAATACTGGGTCCTGGGGTATAATCGTTAGTCTCGATCTCAAGGCATGAAGACCCATCTGTGATATATCTAGACCATCAATAAAAATCTTTCCACCAGCAGCCTCAATTATTCTGAACAGCGACAGTGTTAGCGATGATTTTCCTGCTCCGGTTCTGCCGACAATGCCAACCTTCTCGCCGCCGTTGACAGTAAAGGTCAAACCTTTGAGCACTAGGTCTAATCCTTCCCTATACCTAACTTTGTAGTCTCTAAATTCAACGCGCCCTTCGCTGGGCCAATCTGCTGGTGGACTACAATTAGGAATCTCCCACGGCGCTTCTTGAGGTGTTTCGCCATACTCCTTTATTCTTTCGACGGCAACAATGTTTGTTTCTACGTCGGATGTCATTCTTACCAGCCAGTTCAAGGTTTGTGTAATCTGATTACGTAACAATGATTACTAGTAGAATTGCATATTTTTGTTAATGCTATTTTACTTGCATTGTGCAAATTTAATATTAAATTCAGAATGTTGGTTGCAGCAATTAAAACCAGTATCTACAGCTGCACTACTTACTTGAAGAGCGTAGCTCAATGAGAATCCTACACCACCTGCAGTCAAATCTTCTTTTGGAAGGACGGAAAATAGAGCAGCAAAAAATATGATCAGGTTTCCCACCATTTCCAATCGTATCGCTAACCACCTGTAACACAAATTTCCACAATAAGTTTCCGGTTTTAATAGTAATATTCAATTTCTTCATTAATCTCACTTACCGATTTGCAATAACACTGGGATAATAGCAGACTTGATTAAAGTCTACTCTGCTTTCAGATTCAGCAATGAATCTGTCTTGCAAACCATAGGCTCTGATTGTTGGAGCACCTGTTATTGAATATGTATCACAGAATGAGGATTTGAATAAGTTTATTCAGATCTGGCGATGATTTTTGTATAAAAATTAGCTCAAGATTTGTCTCTATTTGATTTCACTAAATATAAATAATCACATCACAGATAAATAATGCATGTTACTAAGATTTAGATATAGTAGATGTATTTCAGTTGAATTAACATACCTGTAACAGATTCACCAAAATGGGAGTAAATAGGGGATCTAGAAACAGATTCCAACCGTTTCAACTGTCGCGAAGTTGCAACATAGAAACGCTGAACAAAGTAATAAACAACCCCTATTGGTAGGATTACAACTGCAAAAAGTGGTGTGCTGTAACAAATTGCTACAACAGTGCCAACTGCCTGTAAAGAATTTTATTTTGTTAGCGTATCAGATTTTTCAAGTTATAGTGGCAAATTAATGGAAATCAAACATTTGATAATTGAATTTAGACTTCTATCTGGTTTAGTATACATTAATTGAAGTATATAATTTCAATGGAATAAACGTATGTACATATAACGAAAACATGTAGCAATTAACTAGATCAAAATGAGTAATTCAAATGACCTGGGATCAAAAGGCCTAGACTTAAAATTCAAGAAACCTTTCAATGTATTTGACTGTGAAAAATTTCTAATTTTGTTGCAAATTGTAACAAATTTCGAACTTATTGTTCACAGTAAGCCATGCTATTTCTAAATATTAGTTCCACAGAATAGTTATGCTTTATAGCAATATATATATATATAGAACAAAGCTTATAACGTAAATGGCCCACCAACTGGCACGAAGCACTGAATCCAAAGTGAATTTCAAGCAGAAACAAACACCGCAAAGAAATAAAAATCTTTGGTTATAACAAGATTTTCAATTAATGGTAACTGTCTTCGGACACAACTATACAAATAAGATTTATAACACGAAAAAACAACACAGAAATTACAATTTGAAAAAGCTTCAATCTTGAGACAAAATTTATCTTTTTTGATAGATTATCAAACGCTCATACATACTTTTTATTGACACTACGTCAGGTGGTCAAAGTGGCAATTTGAACATACACAGAAAGCACACACAGAAAAGAAAGAATTGAAAGTATCTACTGAATAATCAAGATTGCTAAAACAAACGGAAAGTTGCATACACAGCGAAAGTAATGAATAATATTGCTTCCAGTTTTATCATTATTTCTTGTAAATAAATACACAGTGTAATGCATTTGCAATTAAGGTTCAACTACATTACAACAATAATGAAAAATAACTGATGAGTTTTATGTAATTGAAGTCCACCGCACGAGTCTGAAGAAAAGAGCAAATCTTCAACGGTCTTGAAAGAACTACAGAAAGTAATAAGAACGAATGCACAGAAGTGGGAATGTCCGGGATTGTCTGGAAAATACGTTCTAATGAACCATCGGCTTTCTCCTGCCTGTACAAGAATTACCTCAAATAGGCAATAGATGCTATCTGAAATTTGTTGGGGGAGTGAAGTATCCAGTACATCCACGTCTTTAGCAAACCTGGAGATAATGCGACCAGTTGGGGTCGTGTCAAAGAAGGTCAATGGAGCACGCATCACTCCGCGCAGCATCACTAGGTGCATCCGACGAGCAGCCAACCAACAACCCAGCTGCGGAGCCAAATCATACAAAAAGCTCGCCAACGCTATAACATCAGACACGGTTAACTATCATTGTAACCGAGCTGGCCAGGACATTAGGTGTCGGGTATTTAGTAGATTGATATGTCTCAGTGATATACTGACAAACAAAAAGTACCACCTTGATCAAAGCTGTATGAAATTATCAACATAGTTAAGCAAATGCTGAATTTTATATGTCAACAGTCGCTTAGCAAATTTCAGTTACGGCAAAGTAGCTATATTTAACACTGTGAATATACTCTGCTGAATGTGTAATCGAAAAAGCAATCTAGCTGAAACAATGAATAAACATATTTCGCTTTCTTATTTTCTACCACATTTCACATTTCACATTGCTTGATGATGATGTGTGTCAGGTAGTATTGGTTTTAATATGATATATTAGTATGAACAGTTACACGGAAACGAAGTACGCTATCTATTCAGTCAATGGATAGAGATTCACACTCTTTTACCAAGTGTTACAAGTTGAAAACATCCAAAACTTGTTTCAATCATTGTGTTTAATGATTATCCATTCACAACTCGAAAATGTGTACTTCGGACGAACTTAAAACACAATCCAATGAAGGACAGAAATTAAAAAATTCAAAGACATAGAATTAATGAATGGAAGAGCAGGAAGTGATTTCTAATTTTTATAACTGAACTACATATAATTGAAATAGAAACGCGTTAAATGAATTTTCAAGTAATTCAATCTTTTCAACGAAACTCTTGATAGATTCAAACTGTTGAACGACAATGAGAGCGAAATATAATAAATAAATATCAGACCGAAGGATGAATAGATGTAAAAATCATGTAAAGTTCCAGTAGAACAATCAAAAAAGGTCGCAGTTTCAAACTGCCGAATGATTCACGGGTATTGCATTTATTACAAGCTTTCTCGATATTCAGAGCATACCTTTACGTTCGTCCTAGCTCATCTTGTGTGAAGTTTGCTGTGATATACCCAAGAAATAATAGTGCATTACAGTCACGATATAGTGAAAATAAGATGCAAGCAACGCCGTGCATAAGCTATATATTACAGTAAAAGCATTTGTATAATTGTGTCCTTGATGCAGCGCAGAAAAATCAATATTAAAATGAAAGAAAAATTTTAATCAATAATGTCATTGGTATCCTATCAACGTATACGCCACATTTTTCACAGAAAATTCATTCACCAGACACAAAAAAGATAGGTACTTAAAAGTCATCGTTTAAATAGGTACCGTTTTGGAAATAACTCAATGTAAATATTTCATTGGAGAATAAGTTCACCACTAGTTTAGCCTGTAGCGTTGGATTCCATTAATTTTTGACAGTAGTGACGTAAATTTCGTGATATAAGTATGTAGGCATGATTGTAGAAAACCGATGGTCAGCGGACGAGCATGAGCTTACCCTAAACAGAGATGACAGACACTGTGATAGTGATGGGGGTATTTTGTTGTCCATAACGTCTACATCTGCACTGAAGCGGCTTAGAATACGACCAATTGGTACCGTGTCAAATAGATACATCGGGCCACACAATACATTGTGTAAAGCCGTACGATGCATGGCGGTTGCCGATCGCAGTGCACCAAGGTACAATGCCATGATTCCCAAAATTACACCAAAGGCTGTAACACAATACTAATCCCTGATATTCTATTTCACATAAGATACTCTTTAGAATAAAGTTTTTTTTTTTTCTACTAAAGATACAACTTGTCCTGAAAGATGGTTTGTGTAGATTGGAAATTATTATCAAATCCATCACTTGGCACTTAGTATCAGAGCAGGGTACTGCCTAAATAACTTAAAGAAAAAAAAACAGAAAAAAATAATTTTATATACAATAAGGTGGAGAGTGTGTTGTGTGAAAATCTTACAGATTACTACAGGCAACAAGCGACTGTGAAGTAACTAAACGATAAGTCAATGTACGATGACATCAGGGTATTACTGACGTAAAAATCACTGCGAGGAAAAAGCTAGTTTTGTAAGGGTGACTCACCTATACGAATGTATGCTACAATTTCACAAGGATCACGTTCAATCCAACTATGCAATTAAGTATATGACTTTGAAGTAATATAATATATTGAGACAAGAATATTCAGCATAAGAGCCTCTGAAAATAATTAAATTTTAACAAATGACACCTCATTCAGTTTCATTTCACTACTACGGCTTTGTATTTAAACCGAAAATCTTCTGTTCTGCAGCAGAATCTTTTCACTTGAAGAAATCTTTATTTTCATAAAAGTTTCGAAAAACTCGCTGCAGTTTAACAGAACTATTCGGCATCTGTGTTTAATTTTGATTATTTATGGATGATTCTGTTACTCATACTTTCATAAAATTGCATTTTAAAATAGAGTATTTATTTCCTAACAATATCCAGTCAATCTAGATCACTCACACAACAGTCAAGCTAAGTCTTAGTGCCTGGTATAACTGGCGCGATATTTATTGGAGAAATTATACAATTTAAACTCTCACAAATGAAAAGTGTAATAGTTCAAAATGTAAGGGATGATTCAGGATTTTTGTGCAAACATAATACTGGCAAGTTTCAAGCATTTTTGTGCTTACATTCACGATTTTGCAGCGGGGTAAATGTGGTAGATTTTCAGTCTCCCAAAGATATATGAATAATTCGGCTTCGGCACTTGCGTTTCTATGACTCACATTGATCGTTTTTACAAGGCTTAATTTCAAGCAACAGTGTCATCAATAAAAGAATTTATACTCCTTTGACGGCAAAATTATGTAATACCTATGCTGTGATGATTAAAATCATGGACAATTATTAATACATTAAAGTATGAACAAATTTTCAATAAAATTTATGCATATGAATCTTAAAGAGTGACCTTGACCAGATAAGTTTCGACCATATTTTCCTTGAATCACCCTCAAAACCTACATTTCACTATATGCTCAACAACCAACTGAAATATTAATTTTTCTTACCAGACTGAGTTTCGCAAAATTATCTTTCGATAATTTTCTGTGATTACATATGAATTGCCGAGGGCGAGCAGCGAACAATAAAATATAAATATAGGTCGTCGTTTGAATTGCATCAAATAACTATCGAAATTTAATACTGATATGACGACTGGACATATAAAGTTTGAATTGTGAAGTGCTCTGATCTAAAAGGAAATATTATCAACTTTGTATCAAGTGATCTCGTATAATGCCAAATTAATAAGTTGCACAGATAACTATTAATGCAGAACATGGGACGATGAAGACACGACACTACAGAGATACATTTATTTGCAGACGCATGTACGGATAACAGACACGACAGCGAACTTTTGAATCTCCTTCTCAAAACAGAATGCGATTTCAATTGAAATAGGACTACACGTACTACAGCTTTTACATGGTCGATCGAAAAAGCTTATATTCAAGTAAAATGTGTAACTGCAAAATAGACATACGAATAAAGTTTGAAAGCGAAACAATAATTTGGAAAAGTTATAACCAATAATGCCCACCAATAGACAAGACTGGGAAACAAAAGCTGGCAAGACTTTGTGTTTCATACACGTACAATGAGAAACAAGACCTGCAACAATTTCATTTAAGTCCCTACCACCAAAAATACTCGTATCATACCGAAAAGAACGTCTGAATCCAACTTCGAAAATTGTTTGGCAAGGTGTTGTCAATGATATCCACATCCTTGCCAAACCGATTCAAGATTCGACCCATTGGAGTTTGATCAAAGAAGGAAAGTGGAGACTTCATAGAATTGCTCAACATAACTTCGTGAAGTGTAATAGACGCTATTATGGAGCCAAGAGCCAGGGAGAACGAGGCAGCAAGTGTGAATATTGCTAAAAGAATTGTTAGTATATAAGGTTATAGAATTGTTATTTTATTTGTATTCGTACAAATAATATGTAACGGAGAATGAGCGGGTAAGTGTCGGGTTAGTTTTAAAAAGCTATTCACAGACAGAGTCTCTGTAATGAATCATGCGACTTCTATTAGAGCGGATAGCGGTACTAAGATGCATTCCTTTTTTACCGTACTGTAAAATTTGTGCGTTTGTTTATGGTTTAGTATTTAAAGAATCAAAGTACGTCGTTTCACTGTCTAATATTTCTGCTTCTACTTCGTATTCGAAAGTAAAATAACAATCTGTCTAGTCCCCTAAATCTTGCACCATTGGATAATTGATCGCTGGTATTGTGACTGATAAAACTGTAAATTCTGTCAAATACATAACGCCATGCTGGTCATTTGAGAGATACTGTGCAAATTAAAGCATATTATGTGTTCATGCTGTCTGACGTATGAATATGCAAACAAGTTATATTGTAATATTGTGAAAATCACATTCATTTGGTGATCTATGTTAGTTACAAAAAGTAACATAGCTATTGGTGGACCGTTCACATAAAATGATTTGAATATTAGTTTTTTTTGACAGTAAAAATAATTTTCTACTTCTTTTTTTTTGTTAGGTGAGATTCATTGAAAATCTCACGTACCGATGTAAGACATAGTAACCAGCCTCTAATGGTTGGCGGTAAAACATTGTCTACAGTATCAATGTCTTTCCCAAAACGATTTATTATCCTGCCAGATGGTGTAATATCAAAGAATCCAACGGGAGATCGTAGTACACCAAATAGCAATTCCACGTGAAGTAGCTTGCTACTCCGAATGCAGCCAACAGCCATCGTAAGTTGTGAGAGTAGTACAAATGACGCTGAAATTTGGTTCAACGGTATATACATCATTCTAAGTACATTTATGCACAATTCTATATACATATTCTACAGTATTCTTTTCCAGGCTACATACTGAAAGACGATGAATGATAAAGTGCTACAAAATTTATAATAATAATATTAACAATAAACTATTACTTTACTTTATAAAGTAAGTAAAGTATTATCAGCAATATAAACCCCCAGGTTTTACCAAGACTATTGTTTAAATTAACTTCTTCTTTATTTTGTTTGGAAAAAGAAAAAAAAAAACATTCAGCTGCCACTGTCTAACATAGTTCCTTTTCAATGGTGATCAATCAATCAATATAGGAGTTGATAAATTATTGGATACGATTTACACCTACCCTACAACTTTTTAAAACATCATGATAATTTGAATAATGATGTTTAAATGAGGACGAAAGATACGAATTAGTCACCAAAAATTAGTCCTCTTCATAGCACTTTAACGTTAAAAAACTGATTTGAAGAAAGGAATCTTTAATTAAGTAAACTTGTTTAATTTGTGACAAACACTTTGTCAATATCTTCCGAAATGATCAGTTATTGCATGGAAACATTCAATCATAGGCTGTCTGATTATGGTTAGAATAATTCACTTGGTAGCAAAATAAACATTTGTGAAATTCATTTGACTTTCGAAATCATTGCCTATCATTGCAAACAGTTTGATCGTGCTATTGGAAATATGAACTGAACCGATAGTGTTGTGAGAAAGAATTGATTTAATTGTGCTACATTTTATGAGGCTAAATCTTCACACGCCGTATCCAAAGATCAAAAGATATTTGACGTGATAGACTTATGTAAGGAAGAATACAATTTCAGGAAATTGCAGGTTGAACACAATTTATGGTACTGAAATAATTTCTACTGAAGTTTCGGAATTAGATTTTGTACGATGAAGAACCATTCGTAAAATATCAACTTAAGCTGGACATGATACTGATAATACTCGACATATTTATGATTCCACACTATTGTATTCAACCATACACTTTGCATAATCCTTTTTAATTGTTTTTCATGTACATTATATATGATTGTTTGAGATTAAGATTGTATATGATTATTCATGAAAATGATAGGAATGAAACTGAATGTATTTTCGTTTAATGCTTAATAGTTATCATTAACTAATGAAAGGTATTAAAATTTGCTTTCTAAAATATTACCTCCGAAGCTTTGTAGTAATTTAACAGTGTGAGGCGGGTGCAATGTAAGAGCAATGTGCAAACTAGAGAACCATGTAGTTACATTAGTTTCTAAGCTTCGTTCGATTCACGCATTTTTGGAAAGACAATATAATCTTTACTAAAAAATTAAAACTGTAACAAAACATCAACAAATTTTGGAACTCAGAGAAGTTAAATTAATTGTTAAAGAACGCAAAATATTCCAGTTAGAAAATTAGTGGTGTATTTTTCTGACTAAAAAATTATTAGGCTCAGTTTGTTTAAAACTAATACATTAGAATAATATGAATAAAAATCGTATTTCATGCCATCAAACACCAAAATTGAAACAGATATGATTAAAGTTGAGACAAAAATATACTATTTATTCACAATAAAATCAAGAAAATATAGTACATTATCCAACAAGGGAATAATCGAGTTTTATTCCTCTGTTGCACACAGGACTTTATTCCCGACTCAACTCTGGCCGCATTATTCATTTGAGAGTCTCTTTTCCTTTTATGTGTAAGTGTGATCATTTTATTAGTCTGAAAACTAGAATATTATTGAAAATTTATAATAATACATTAAGAAATAGTTCAAATTTGAAACAAAAAGTAGAAAATCAGAAAAACTGAATGAAAAACTTACTTGCCAGGAATATTAAACCATGAAAAGTGCTACATTTTTCCCGCAGATGAACGAAAAAAATAAAGAGGGAATAATATGCAACTTTTGTCCCGTTTTTCAGGACAAAAAAATTAACATTGTGGTTGAGTCGGCAATGAAAGTTTAATCATCATTCCAATTAGAAAATTCTGATGTGTTGAACGAATATGATTGAAATAAGAAATACTTGACAACGTTAAGTTCGATAAGCAGCTAACTGGACACAGCAAACGACACGTGATCTGTTTTCAAAAAGGTATAAAATACGATCATGCAATGATTAGAGTAAATTAAAAGAGCTTTGAATAATATACAATACCACATTTTCTCTTGTAAAATTATTTCAGTTTTTCAATGTTAGGCACAGAAAACTATCGGATATAGGACGATAACATTCTCACCCAAAATAACTTTCAAACTCTAACAAGAATATTTTGAATAATATTAGAGATGATAGAACGAAACTTCTCCATTTGTCACTAGATATCATTAATAATCTTTTCAATGTACACTTCATCAGTAGTTCAACTGATGAAGATACGTATAGTATCACAAGCACTTGTCCATATATACATAACTCTGAGTGGTAATTCGCATATTCTTACATAATAGAGTACGACAGTCGCATTGATCCAAAATACCATCATGTTAACGGTTAATTCAGGAATATTTGTATGCATGTAGCGAAATAATAACAGCAGTGAATAGAAAAAAAAATATATACGTCCTAGTGTGAGAACAATCGCTCAAGCTATTCAATAATTCCGTTATTTAACGCAAAAACATCGCTATCAGCATTAAAATTAGGATATAGATATTGGGGAAAACAAAAATTGTAATGAATTTTATGATAGAAAAAGTGGGTAATGATCCTGAAAAATTGTGAATTTAATTAGTTTGAATGATATGCAGTTTGTGATCAGATGTTAAATGACTTCTGTAACGTATGTGGCAATGATCTGGTTGCAGCGGAGCTGCAATCCTAACACGTCGATCAGGCCTGTGTGTATGTGCATGTAAATTTCATTACAATATACTTATTGATAACGTAATTTTCCAAGTTTCAATATGCTTACCTTGCCCAAGACCAAGTCCTCCATACACTCCGAGGTACATGTCTCTCTTTGCAGTGTCTGAAACTGTCGTGTTATCATCTGACCATTTACTGAGCCATGCATTGGAGCCAATACTGAATATTTGGAACACAGCATTCATTACAATCGTGGAAACGGTTAAAAACCAGCCTATAGAGCGAAGATAGTGAGAATACACTTTCCATTTGACCTGAAATAGGAAATACCAGAACAAGCATGAGACATGTTTAATTTGCAATAAGTCTTACATCCGAATAATTTATTCTTCCCTGTGAACAATGGGGCTGCAATTTGATGCTACTTACGCTTCCGGTTTCAGTTTTTTCAACCTCGATAAGTTTTTCTCCAACCTTAACTGGTAATGCATCTTTTTCCTTCACACTATTTCTATGAAGCAAACTAACAGAGTTGTGACTATCTATTGAATATTGTCTGTAACAAAATAACATGGAATTCAAATATGGGACAGTTGACTGCGCTAGGATTCTTGTCTGCCTTATAATTTTTCAATCATCTGTCACAATAGCGTTTATCGCAACATACAGTTAAGATTATGAACTTCAAGTCAATGATCTCAAGTTAAATTCATGTAAAACGTACTCGTACCTTTTAAGTGAACCGTTAAGTGATCGTTTTTCATTCACAGATCCAGAATCACTGTGACTTTCAGATACCCTGGATCTAGCTCTTGATAACTTTTGCTGCAAATCATCCGTGCCAATCGTTGATTCAAGCTGTTGTTTTAGTTCATCAAGGTCTGCTTCTGATACTGCATCAGCCTCCACTGATTCATATTATAAAATGGATAAGTTGGAAAAAAGAGTATATTTGTGATTATACTAGGTGAACAACTAATTAGTATTTACAAACAGCCATGTAACAAATGAAAATACAAATATGATATTTTGAAGCAGGCCTTTCGCACTCACGGCACAGGTTAACTTGCAGTGGAGAGTGCGAGATACGCAGGAAATCCCCGGTGAAAATACAACTTTTGGGCCACGCGCACACTGCTATCGCCAACACGTGAGCGAGTTTTCTTTCGCACCATTTAACCGCTACGCTTAGCTCATGTAAAAGTTGTGTGTGTGCTGGCGTTAGCGATGCGCACATGGCTTGGAGATTGCCCTTTCACCAGATGTTCCACATAACGTGAGGTATTACGTGGCTCGAAAAGTTTACCACAAGATATCCTCAGTGTATTTTTAAGGCCATGCATATTGTATAATTAATTGGTGTTGAGAAAGAATCAAGTTTAACAATTATCAATCAAGTTATAAAAATGCGATAATAATCATTCGAATTTTTGGTTATTTAACATTTGGTTATTTACATTACTGAACCAATGTGAATATCAACGAATCAGCAAAATCATTGGTACAATGCAACAGACATTATATATTTGCATCCTGAGATTGGTTGTTGGTGATGATCTGTTATAATTTATAAAACGATTCAAAAGCCATACAAAAATAAGTAAGTAGAGTTCAACATTCTCAATATTTAAAAATAAAATCTCAATCCTATATATGTATAGATTTTCATTGCTATAGGTTTAAGCAGAAAATAGTAATTTTTGAAGCTCCTAGGGTTAGATACTGAAATGACAAAATGAAGTAAGAATAAGAGTTGTCACCATCTTATTTTTGACTTACAATTTCCGACTTGGCCCCATGAAAAATAGAACCATTCAATATCAGTACACGAGAGTAATATTTTGTTGTCAGAAAAAACTGAATTTTTTAATTCATGAATATATTAATGTATACCTTCTTGCAGATGTTGTACCAGAAACTCAGCAAAGGCACCCTTCTTTTCCAACAATTGCTTGTACGTGCCACGTTCAGTTACTTCGCCATTTTTAATAACAATAATGTCATCCACTTCTGGCAAATAAGTAATTCCGTGTGTAACTAAGACTCTTGTCTTTTTCTTTAGCATTCCACTAGGGCCAATGACATTATCAAAAATATGTTTGCCAACGTGAGAATCCACCGCACTTAAAGGATCATCCATGAAATATATGTCTGCGTTACTGTAAACAGCTCTAGCCAAAGATACTCTTTGTTTTTGCCCACCAGACAAGTTGATACCTTTTTCACCAATTTCGGTCTTATCTCCCGCCGGCAACATTTCAAGGTCTGGTTTTAGAGCGCATGCTTCAATGACACGGTTGTAAAGACTTTTATCGAGAGATTTGCCAAATAGAATGTTGTCTTGCAATGTTGCATTTTGAATCCAGGCTTGCTGTGACACGTAGGCGATCGAACCCTATTTGATTATTAAATGGCATTTAAAATAAGTATTTCTATAACCATACACAATTTTGATCCAGCGGTATGGGACTTTCATATTACAAGCAAAATATATTGTAGCGGACTGGGCGTTACAGAATAGACTTTGATGAGAATAAAATGCAGTACAAATTGTCACGTCAGGATCCTCCAAAACTGCATACAATGTCCAGAATTACGAATAAGATTTTGCATTCATACGTTATAATTTTGTCTTTCGACTGCCTTACCTTCGTATTCACTCTGCCACCCAACCGATCCATTTCACCAAGCAGTGCTGATACCAGAGAGCTTTTTCCTGAACCTACCGAGCCGACAAAAGCTACAAGGTGTCCTTGCTGAACATGCAAATTAATATTTCGCAGCGTTGGCTTATCAGATTCATCAACACACCATGTGAAAGTTCCATTTTCAATAACCAAGGGATGCGCTGAAAGTTATTATAAAATCATTTCATTATCGACTATTTGACAGAAGATTAATAACAAAACTAATTTCTTCCAAATATTCTATGTTTATGCATTGCTAATCTCTGATGAATAAGATAGATTGCTAATCTCTACTATTAAATAGTACAAGTTATTTTCGGTAATTGCTCTTAGAATCTAACTCACGTTCAGATGGGTCATGTTGCACATTGTTGGGATCCAATTCTTCTGAATTCATGAATTTGTTAATACGCTTCACAGATACTGATGTCTAAGTAAACCAAATATTTCATTATAGGCGATGCTCATATCCCAGGGACATTCAATAGAAATCAAATCATACGACAAGTTCTCAGGGAAGTAAATGAATATTATATAGACTTATTTTCATAAAAAAGACACGAAATTTGTAATATCATTTCAACTGAATACTTGTCGTTTATTGAAAAGTGATATCTTTTTAGACTCAATACTTTCATTCATTATTAGTTATGACAATATGTTGCATCTATAGCCTTAAAATATTTCGGAAGATAGAAGTGTATTACAGAGATGAAAACCTCTACATTGTTATTTATTTACAAATTATATGATTGATAACTTAATATTAATACATTTTATATTGTGAACTACGCGCAATGGTTTAGTGCACATTCCAAATTTGAAGTGAAAGTATGAATCTAGATACCTCGGCTAGTTTAGCGTTCATCAATATAAGTTTGAAGCATCTCAGGATGAAACAGATCGAATGCTATGAAAGACTGTGGATAGTTTTAGCTTCATTTCAAAGAACAATAAGGTAAATACTGAAAGTTTTAATTGAGGTACTTGGATCGCAGTTGTCATCAAAGAGATATTGTATGTATTCCATGAAAATTCATGTGTGGTATTGTTCACGATATAACTTACTTGGACCATATTGCTGATCATCATGGGTAACATGGAGAGCGGAAATCTCAGGATATTGAATAAACTGAGAGAAACAAAGGCCTTCGTACTGTCCAAAACGTTTTCTTCATTGGAAAGTACAAATGTGGCGAACGATACCAGAGAGACCTAGATGAATTACATCATGCAGCATAGAATAAAGAAATTACTGTGCTAATAGTATGAAGATAGAAGGAGTGTAGTACTTGGAAATTCATCCAGTTACATATAGCCTTTGGGGTGTTTGCACCTACATCAATAAGATTTTATCAAGCTGTCATGAATTTTAATTAAAAAGAAGCTTATACAGGTTGGTCATAAAAGCAAAGGTTCGAAAGTCCCAAGTATTATTGTTCATTTTCAAGCCAAATTAAAAGTATTCATCGATAAAGTTGGATACTTTAAATTGTCCAGCAGTCGCGATACTTAAATAATTTAATCCAGGCATGTTTTACATTATCAGGACCGCTTTTATTATTGATGATCCAAAGTCTAAGCACGGAAGATCAATGAGAAGAAGGTTTTTTTCTTTAAATTTGCAACATGTAAATTCGTTGATACTTCAACATTTGAGCGTATTCCAATTTCCAAAAAAATTGATGTAAGATTGAAGGATCGATGTAATTGGAGATTGGTGATCAGTAGGAAAGAAAGAAATCAAAGCACTAATAGCAGACATCCAGCATCTTGAACATTGTATCTTGTGTCTGGTATCACCTGCACACTGAAAATGATGAGCTGCGGGAACATAACCATCAGCGTTTGGATGATGTTAAACAGAGTGAGCGATACAAAAACCAACGTAGCATCCAGAGTATGTGTTTCATCGATGAGTACGTACGTAGCTAAGGATGTGAGGCATACCTATACACACTTCAATTTTTGAATATCTCGTAAATCCCATTTTGTCGGTATGAAGAGACGGAAATTAAATTTTTGAACTATGGATCACATGTTTTACGAATGCAATTAAAATTCATGTGAAGTTAAGAAAATTATCCCAAATTCAGCAACAGTATCACCCATCCTCAAAGTGGAATAAATGTGAGATGAATCACTATTTTGGATGCTTACTGTAAGGATGCCTTTTGGATCCATCACTACTAAAATTTTTCATAATTATCACTTCGCGAAATGATGGTGTTCAGTGCCTTGATTGCTCATTGTATTTCCTAAAGATCATTGTGTATTGCAAAATGACCAATATCGGGTAAAACAAAAAGATTTCATAAATTAGAAAATATTTAATATAATCTTGGGGTATTATTTGTAGCGTAAAATCAATCACAATTGTTATTAAGGTTTCACAGTAATGAAAACTGAATTTAACATGAAGTAGGTATGTCAATGGCGAAATATATAACTGACTTACCAAAAAAGGGGCGCAGGACCAGATGAAGCTTGTACCGGCATTGAGGTAAGCAGCTTCCTTTAAAACCTGTATCTCTTTGTTCCTAATCTTCAATATTTGCTGTTCAAAAGATGGTTCCCAGGCATATAGCTTAAGAACTTTAATGCCATTCAATACCTCGTTCATTAATTTAACTCTTTCATCTTTGCACTTCATTTGCCTGATTTGTAGCGTTTTCACTTTATTAGCAATCAGTGCATTGACTGGGATTAAGATAATCATAACAGCAAGACCAGCCAGCACGGATGCTCCAAGGGTATCCCATAAGAAATACAAAGCGAGCATAATCTGCAATGGTGCTGACCAAATCATGTTTATGTACGCAGTTAGGTCCATGAATCTTTGAGCATCGACGGACATTAGATTTACGATTTCGCCAACAGTTGACTCTTTACGCGCAGCATTTGACATTCTCAAAGCTTTACGATAAATAGCTGCAATCAGTGCTGTGCGAATCCGTAACCCAACTAAGAACATTCGATTGAAGTATTGAGACAAGACCAGTGTTTGAACAGTTGCCGTTAAGAAAAGTAGGACAGCATAAAAGTATCCCTTCCACAAAGGTTCGCCAAAATTGCCACTAGAGTCCTTGGTTTCAACAAAAGCAATGAGAAATCTAGAAAAGAAGATTGAAGTTTTTAAATGAAATGCCGCAGCATTGATTACACAGAAAAATGAGCAGTGTGAGTGTAAAGCAGTGACATATTTTTTGATATTCAAGTTTATATATACTTCAATATTTGTGGACTGGCGAATGTTAAAATATCCTGAGACAGTTTCAGTAGTGAGCCAAATAAAAATGTTGGTCCAAACGCCTTACAGAGAGCTGGCAAGATCGAGGCTATTTTTTTTCGTCTGGCACTATTGAAGTCTACTTGACCTGAGGATTTTCTGAATGATGCCTTTGTACCTTGTGCACTGTAAAAAGTAAACTGGTTAATTACATATTACAAAACATCTATGGATTGTAAGACAGCGAGTTCTCAATATTATTATCCTTACCCAAAATATGTCCAAAACAGCCTTGATAGCAATAATATAAACAATACAATATATTCGAAAAATTACACGTGAAAAATAATCAAATATGAAGATTTTGTATTATATTAAGTATAACATATAAATTCCCTGCGCCTGATGATGAAGAAGAAATGGACGGAATTTCAAAACCTTAGAAATACACGTACTTATCCGTTTTTCTTAAAGTTTCCATCCAATATTTATCAAACTTTGGTACAATTTCTGCAGCTGTATCTTCAGGATTCATTGCCCAGAGATCATCTGTTTCAAGAGGTTTTTTAAAACCTTTCCATGCCATAGGATCAAACCAAGTGAACAGGATTTTCGATGGAAACGATGAATTTGTTTCGGGACATGGTCGTTCCACCTAGAAATAATTAATGTCAGATAACTCTTGTTTGGTACTTTCATGTTTTACGTAGAGGTAGATTACGTCATATACTCACCGGTTTATATTCAGAAAACCTTGGTTCGCCATCAACGAAAAAGTGTAGCAAGAACAGGACCAGAACCACTGGATAATAGATCATGTAAGAGACATATGAGTATGTTACCTCGGTCTGAAAAATTTTAATTCATTCATGCTGGGGTGCATTTTCATATCCTCGGCACATGCTGTATACAACGAATATTTTCAAACAAAAAAGAAAATATGAAAAACTCTAAAGTTTGAATTAGAATTATTACTTATGACAGAACTTACCGATTGATTATGTCCACGTATTATACTTCTGTACTGGACGGCCCCGCACAAAGCAAGTAAGAACCAGAACAGGAAAAGTAATCCAGATGTCCGCATTCCATATTTCCTATTGTATAAAAGTAGCACTAACGCCATAGCCTGGTGCATAGAAATCGAATATAAATGGTAGAATAAAGGTTAAAAATATGACCTGCTATGTTAGGGTCTTTCTTTCCAAAATAAGGGGTAACAGACATAAAGTCATTTTTTGTAATACACTTTGCCGATAAACAGTACAAACTACTGCAAAGTTATGCTTTTAGTTTTAGAAGATGTATATAATTTTCAAGGACATGCTCGATCAAAATGTATGTCATACGATTTTTATATTTATCATTGTCAGCTGCAAGTAATATTTCAGCATTGAAATTCCAAACCTTGTTATAAAGTACGAATGATTTCACACAGAGTGTAATTTCATTCTCCCATATCCATTATTTATATATTCATATACGTCCCAGTTATTACCAATCTACCATTAGAATGATAGTGATACGCGTTTGTTTTATTATAAACAAAGATACTTACAAAACTGATGAGCTTGATAAGCGGGGTGCAATAATCCACGCTGTAAACTGTTTCACCATTGGCCTGAGAATAGATTGCATAGCCAAGATCAGCTATCGAAAGTATGACTAACAGAGAAGTTAGTAATAGTTTAGATATAAGTATCCATGTAAACGGTATGTTCCTTCTTTTGCTACTTAAGATGTAGTAAGTTTCCATTGAACAAAATGTCCAGAGAAATACACAAGGCGTCCATACTAATACTGTTTTTTGAAAGCATTCTGTGAGATCTGGATTGTCTGTATACCACGTCACGTTTAGATCCTGAAATAAATATTACGCATCATTGTATTTGTCTCACATTCTGAATTGAATGAATTGAAGAAAGAATAAATTAACAAAACATCGCTCTAATGAGCCAAGAGATTCCCATGCATGGGTAGCATAGAAAATGAAGGCTTATTCATATGCTACCAGATCAAATTTGTAAGAGTACACGAAGCCACAATTTTCAAAATTAGTTTATGGTAGATACAGGCAGTGTAACAAACTAGTAGAGTTAAACAAGAGAAAGAATGTAAGAAATACATAAAGAGACGTTTCAGGACGAATGATGTACAAAGTACATGTCATTCCTGTATAACTTATAGATCAAAAAGTGGAGTGTTGTGGGTTTGATAGCATAAAATTCCAAGCGATCCATACGTCGTGATAATTTTTTTCGCTATCGGAGTTAGACTGCAGGTGATAAAACATTTGGAAACTGTTGGAGTGTCAGAGAGAAAACTAGAGACTGCAAATTATTGAAACACTAAATTAGTAACATCAGCATTATGAAACATTGTAAAAAAAAATACTATTTTGCAATTTAAAAAACATGAAAACGTCGTGCTTCATCATGATCTACTGAATTTCAGACAGTTCTAACGTTACCCTGCAAAATAACAATATTTCCTAAACATGCATCGTTACAATACCATTACTAATTTCAGCTTCATGAATTGTTAAATTTGAAAGGGTACGAAAAAAAAAAAAATAAAATAAAAAAAACCCGGTAAGCACTACACTGTGGATGCATGTGTAGAGATAGATGTGAAGAAGCAAAAAAATAAATAAAAGAAATTACTAAAACAGTAAAATTTAAATAGATATTAGACTGGGCCAAAAAAAAACGAAGAATTTTTTTTTTAATGGTACTGTAAAAACATTGTTCATGACGACAAATAAAAATTATCCTGAAAGTTTGAGCCTTTAATATTAATATTAAGGGGTGCATCGTTACAGCTATTGATTTTTTAACAGTTACCGCATTTTTTTACCCAAAATCCGTCAATTATCAATCTGAAAAATTTTATCAATCCAAATTTCTGAAGGAAATTAAATTTCCTACAAAAAAGCTCTCTTACTAAATGGACGTATATCGAGCCGTTTCCTTGTAATCGTGCCTTAAACATTGATTTGTTTTTTCAAATTTTTGTTGGAATTTATGATTTTTGTAATTACCAGAAAAATCAATATTTTCATAGATCAAACCATTATTTTTGTGGGAAATTTGATACTCTACAAAAATGGTCTCTTAACATTTTTCATGAAATTCACTCCTTTAAAAGTTATTCGACATTGAAATCACTTTTAAATACAATTTCAATGCTCTACAAAAAAGGTCTCTTAACATTTTTCATGAAATTCACTCCTTGAAAAGTTATTCGACATTGAAATTACTTATGAATACAATTTTAATGCTCTAAAAAAAAGGTCTCTTAACATTTTTCATAAAATTCACTCCTTTAGAAGTTAGTAGACACTCAGATTACTTTTGAATACAATTTCAATGTCGAATAACTTTTAAAGGAATGAATTTCATGAAAAATGTTAAGAGACCTTTTTTGTAGAGCATCAAATTTCCCACAAAAATAATGGTTTGATTCTATGAAAATATTGATTTTTCTGGTAATTCCAAAAATAAAAAATTCAAACAAAAATTTGAAAAAACAAATCATTGTTTAAGGCACAATTACAAGGAAACGGCTCGATCTACGTCCATTTAGTAAGAGAGCTTTTTTGTAGGAAATTTAATTTCCTTCAAAAATATGGATTGATAAAATTTTTCAGATTGATAATTGACGGATTTTGGGTAAAAAAAATGCGGTAACTGTTAAAAAATCAATAGCTGTAACGATACACCCCTTAATATTAATATTAAAGGCTCAAACTTTCAGGATAATTTTTATTTGTCGTCATGAACAATGTTTTTACAGTACCATTAAAAAAAAAAATTCTTCGTTTTTTTTGGCCCAGTCTAATAGATATATTGACATTGTATTGAATTGAGAAATATTTTATAACTATGAATTTCTGAACATGAGATCAAAATGAATACGAAACACAAATTCCGTTTGAAAGGAAGTTTAATCGATTGTGACAGTTAATAAATGTCGTTTGAATTAGTTTAAAAAAATTAGCAAATAGTTCTCATTCTCATGTTGGCCAGAAGATTCATGTCGACCAATTCATAATAAACACTGGCCATTTTAATGTGAGAACTGACAATGATTGGATTGTGCCAACGGGGAATCCCAATCAATGGAAAGCGTTAACAAGCAATCTGTGCGATGATCAGTCAAAAAAAGCTATAGTTTCGGAGTTTCAGCAGATCGCGATGCTTTATGAACCAAGGCCTTCAAATGAAGTCATAATATACAATAAATGTAACAAGTAAAAGATTATATCGGCCGTTTAACGAATCTAGTTTTGCTCTTCCTATTTTGAAACACCATGCGGTACCTTCACAAGCGACTAGTTTTTGTACTTTTAATTAAATCACTCTTATTACGGTGAATTCTTAAATAAATAACATGAATAGTCAATGAAATCAGAGTACAAATTACGATTTAACACAATTTCAAATGATATAACATCTAATTTGACTTTAACGTTTTGTATTTCGGTCATACAAGACACGACCTTTGACAAGTGCTAATATTCAATGAAACAAAAGACACAGAACGTCCAAGATCTAAATTAATGAATATAAATTAAATCAGTGTAAATATGTATAGATTAGAAGCAAAAAAAAAAAAAATTAAACAAAAAAAAAAAGAGTACTTTGCTACTTGCCGCAACTAGAGATAGCCAGAAAGGAAGATTAAAAAGACAATGAGTGGATCATATAATGATATGGATAGAAGAGTGGATGTGTAAGTACAATGTATGTAAGTGGATGCATAAGTGAGGTTAAAGGACCCGTTTAGAAAGTCCATAATCTCAAATTTGTTGAATAACACACTGGGCTGTGTACGGATGGCGCGTTATGATGTAATCTTACTAGTAATAACCGGTGTCCGTTAGCCGAAAAACACATTGAGAAAGTGTTTCGATAAAAACGCTGTAAATATACGAAATGTTGTATTCCATTTAAAGTACTTACCCAAAACGCAGAGCCACAAAAGTTGTCCATCGAATGGTTTGACATGATGCCACATTTACTCCTAAGCCAGACGTTAACGGCGAAATTTACGTCGTTGTAACCTTACCATTCGTCCCTCTCGTCTATTCTGCAAAGCACAAAAATATTAACGTTTTAATTAATGAACTTGATCCTACACACCACAATGCGGGCTATCGTCATTGCTGATTGCACATGTCATACACAAGGGGGACGGGGACTACCGTTGCTAACCAATTCGATAGGAGAAAGTGTGCTTGGTGTGCTTGGCGTTCCGCGAATAACGCTGACAATAGAGATGGCGTACTCACTTCGCATATGCACACTTAAGGGTGTGTTCCAATATTGACTCCCAGTCACTCCCAGTGCTTTCAACAATCTCTTATCTTTTTTGCTCTGTCTCTGTGCTAGGGAGTTTTTAGCGCTGCCGGTTATTTTCGGAACACACCTTAGGCTTTGCCCAACGAATCGTCGCGGCAAGTGGTTTTCAAATTTTGGCCGATTTCTTTTTATGTGAATTTTCTGACACAAGTCGACACTAAGTGATTTTATCGGTCGGATCTAACGGAATAAGCGGGTTAATGAAACCCCCTTTATTAAATTCCCGGTCAACGTTCTGTTTACGTAAATTTCACCTTCGCGAGTTCACTGTATTCAAATACTTACATTTTCTGTTCTGCCGACCGAGATGCCTGATTACAAGTACACGATACTAGCGGCACGTTGCGGCTCCATTCGCGAATATTTTCAAATATTTCTCGTGGGAAAACTATTGGACAATATAACCATATACTCACGGAACTTTTTTGTAGACCTCATCGAGACCTTGAAAACTCCTAAACATAAAATTCCTCTATCTGTAGAGTTTGGTCAGCATTCGCATCATCGTGTTCAGACTCGGCTTACAAATATCGTTATATCTACAAATCTATTGATCTGCTCGAAGCGAAATATAGCCTAAAACCTGATCGGACGTTGTAGCTATTCGTAGAAAAAAAACAATCAAAATCAATTCGGTAGTTCTGGAGTTATAAGCTAATATACGGACGGACGGACAAGTCGAGAGACGTTGATTTCTATCGTACATATTACAGAGAAAAAGAGAAGAGAAGAGAAGAAGAAGAAAAGAGATTAATAATTGATACTTGATGTATACATACGGCTCGTATATTCAAATAAAACTACTTCATATCATCTCACTTTGTGCTGATTACAATCCGCTTTCCCCTCCACTCTTCCTATTCCTATCAGTGAACAAGCGAATGTTAAAGTTATTTCGATTATACTTTAGGAGTCGTATATTTCTAAAATTACGGAAGACTTATAATTCTTATTCGAAAACAATTAATTGCGTTGTCGATAGACCTAATAGATAAAGAAATCCTTATAATTGCATTATCAACATGTCACTGCAATCGTTGCAGGCAATTCTTGATTAATTTCAAAATAAAAAAAACTTTTTACACAATACAATAATCGGCGACTATTGTCTGCAAAATTACGTACGTGTAATTTAAAAAACAAAGATCCCCTGACTGTCGAATTTATCAAAATAATCAAATACAATCCCGGATACTGAAAAATAAGTAATAACAGTCACAGTTTCTTTCTCTGTCATAATAAAGAACTGTAGTTGATTTGTAGCTGTATCTGGTTCATACATAACATTACAGAAAGGTGATATCGAATACTCTGCGATACTGCGAAATTAAATCAAATAGGTCAATACTCAATGATATACATAATATGTGTGTAGTTGTTTATACCTTAGAATAAGTGTTCCAGGGGCGTGTTATTTTCTCGTCGTTTGTATTAAATCACATTTAAAAATAACCGAGTTATTCATTTACATATGCGGTTTACAGATATCATGGCCGTCGTCTTCGGTAAGACTGGGGGAAAATTTTTGTAACGTGTTACAGTTTAATTGCCGAACTTAGCGCAGGTATAAACTCTAACTGATGATTACTAAAAACGTACAACAGTTGATTATCCCGGAACGCAGGTCTTCCCTGGTGAAAATGATTTCTAAGATTTTCTACGAATTTTTGAGGAAATTGAGACATTTCGTAAAATTCTGTACAAAAAATTGTTCTCGTACAAAATTGTAAATATATATAGTTTCGAATAAAAAGTTGTAGATTTTCATGAAAGTTTGTATTTTTTCAGTAAAAAACTTACAAGATACAACAATTTTTTACGAAAATGAACAATTATTTACAAAAAACTATATGCATGTTTACAATTTTGTACAAAACAATACCAAATATTCCAATTTCTGTAAAAATCGGAAAATTTGAAGAAAAAAACAAAAAAAAAAAACCAACAACAATACGATAAACTAATTACTTTTCGCCTGTCAAGTAAATACCGGCAACACACGAGTTCTCATATAATAATAGAGAAGACGCTTCCCATTTCAAGACAATCATTAATTTAGACCGCGTTCATTGCTATGCGGCCCTCGGGACAACAATTGTCAATTTAACCCACAAATTGACTCTGAATGAAATGTTGCACACGCAAAGTGAACACAAGGAATCAACTGTGTGCACGTATAATACAGTGACGCAACCACGTGTTCATCAGTGTCGATTCCACTTGACAGTGGACACGTGGTACTACATACGTACTGCTATTGCTATGAATACGAGTTCGCGTAATAATTCTGATACATTTCTTTGTTTTTTTTAACGTTAACTGTCATCAGATTCGAAAATTATTGCATCATATACATATAACACTTACGCGGCCAGTCCGTTGAACTAGAAAAGTCGTTGAATGTTTCGAGAATATACATACTTTTACACACAGTTTATAGATATACTGTTTTTGTAATTCTCTGGTAGAGTAAAAACAGAGTTTTCCTTAGGACAATTTACGCTGAAAAATACACTCTTTTATATTAAAAATAAAAAAAATAAAAAAATAAATAATACTGAATGATGGCAAAAAAAAAACTGTTTTACTATTACTGTTAACTGGTTTCCTATTATTCTAACTTTTTTTTTATAAATCACGCCCTAGTTTTGACTCGTTTTCTAGATATGCGATATTTTGTCTAATATCTCAAATCTTGTATGTGTAATTCCGCTGATAAAAACACACACACACTTGAAAATGATTAAAATTAAATTCAAATGATTTAGAGGATATGTGATGGTTGTTTGTTACAGCAGAACGAATCCATGTATAATTACACATCACAATATAACTTCATTCCGGTTACACTGAGAATGATATTTTTCCGAATAACATTAAAAATATAGAAGTAAAGTTTATGACCGCTGCATAGATGCAGAGTATGAAGAATGATTCACAGTTTTGTACATTATGTATAGTCCGTCCAATTGCTGCAACTGTGACACAACAATTACTAACCATGGTAACGAAGTAGGAAAAATTGTATACCTGAAAGCGTGAAAAAACACTTGTTCTACAATGCTTGAAAAATAATAAGACCGTTGGAATTACATGCAATCATAGAGTACACACGATATTACCCACAGTATAAATACTGTGAGGTATTATATTCCGTTATCAAGTGTGAAAAAATACGTGGAGGTATGTACAGTACATGTAGCATAACGCGATATGGTTCCACAATATTTTATCAGAAAAAATGCATAAACATTGTACATATGTACAGCAGCTTGGCTGATGACAAGAGATAAGATTAATCCGCATTTTGCTTGTCATGCTCAACGCGTATTGCCTCATATATGATGTTGAGTTACATGCAAGGAAATGTTTGACCGTTATTTCATACACTGAGAGAAATTTTTAATTCCGGTTACCGCTCAGTCTTTAGCTATTTTCATTTTTTACCACAATCGAAAAATATAGTTCTAGGTACAAAATGAAAATTAGTTTTCCAGCTGTTACCAGAAAGTCTAGTATCCGTTACTGTTCTTTCTCATTACGATCACTGTTACTATATTTTCTTGCAACTGTTGCAAAAATTTAATGCTTGTGCAGCAATAAATTTATGTTAAGTCCTTATTCAACTAAAAAAATAGAGTATAAATAAACGAATAAACTGATTTTGCGTTACAAGTACCAAAAAAGGATCGGTAATAGTGCAAAATGGTTCGGCGTACCTCGTTTTTCGTATTTCCATCAATATTCAAACAGTTTTTTTTAACCATACCTGTTTACTGAATTTTTCTAGTAACTAAATCTAATCACGAGGACTAGGGTTTGCATATTACGAAAATATGCTAGCTAGTGTGAATACTAGTTCGAACACATTCCTTGTACCCTTCAACAAGTAGGTACTTTCACTAGCTAGCTGAAAAAAAAAATGACATTTATCGAGTAATTGTAAGACACGTGGTTCAATACGAAATGAATTAATGTTGCTTCCTGAAATCAATATCGCCACCTCATGTTTCCAAGAGTTTAACGACACGTACGGACGCAGAGATTAATTAGGTGGATTTTATGATATTCGAATGAGATTTCGATACCACAGACCTGTGCAGTGGATCGATCGATGCAGTTCTAATTCTGAAACACCTTACGTCGCAAAATATGTAAACGCACGCTTGTAACAAACCATTTATACAAGCCATGCCATTGCCACACCGCACGAACAGCAGTATACGAAGTTGAATACTGTCCCCATTTGCCCCCAATAAGCTACCCTATCGCATGACGGAGAGAGGTATAAAAGCCAACTGTATCGAATTACATTATGCTCCGATTTTTTAAAATAAAATTATCGTTGTTACGATGTCAGATTTACTCAGTATATACTCGTTGGAAAATTATTCAGTGTATGAATTTCAAACCTATTATGTAATATGCGTTCGACCGAATTCGAATTTCCTTGGGTATGACACAGTATAATCGATTGTCTGCATGGTACCCGTTTTCAAACTACTAAAACAGATGGCTCATAGCGTCGAAAGTTGACGTATCCCTAGACACGGTAAATATTGGAATTTCTAATTTCTAAAAAGAATTTGTCAAGATTCGTAATTGTAACGATCATTGTCGCGGACTTTTAACCCCGTTAGCAAACTACAAGTTTCCGGACGCTTCTTATCGTTAAAATGTATATTGTTCGAGACAACAAAGGAAGCATATAACAATGATTCCCGTTAGAGTTAAAATAAACTGTATGATCGTAAGCCTGGAGCTTGATTCGCTTCAACTATTATCAGTCATGCTGTATTCGAGCAAGCCTGCGTACTTGTTGTTCACGATTTGAACCCGCATTCACAATTGTTTCATCTTTTTAATTGCAATGTGCATCTGATATAAATAATTTCTGTTGCCATTCTGATCAATGTATTTCATTAATCTAAGTGATTCGGAATAAATTGTTCAAAGTCTGATACACTGGTATTTTTTTCTGATATTTAGTAAACTATTTTTTAAATAAATCAATAATAAACTACAATTGTTCACCACAAAAACCACATTGCATCCGCAATTAAACGTATATGTGTTTCGTATTATATGTACTTTGAAATATATATTATTCATGATAAAGGTACGAGGAATCGGAATAATCAATAAAAATGAATTGGCACAGATTATAAATTGTAGATAGGTAGATGGGTAGGTATATTTAAACAATTGAAGTATATTAAATTGATGACCGTTAAAGTTTTCGTTATAAATCATCGGAAATATGATATTTCGGCGATAAACTCAACAGAGGATCTATTCGATCGTCAAGTTTTTTCATATGTGAACTGTAATGTTGTATTTTATATAAATCATGGAAAAACGAGTAATCCGTGGGATATTTCTTATCAGTTATGATATTGCTATACACACACAATGGGGCAAGATAAAATTTTGCGTAAATACGTGATACTGCACTTTACGTACCAACGATATCTGTGCCTCCGAAAAATGATTAACAAGTATCGCGTGGACTGAAAATCATTCGGAAGTATTTTTACGATTTATAGATACTTGTAACAAAATGTAAGCCGTGTGCTAAATCCGATCGATAAAAAAAATGTATAATACAACTTACCGCTCCTTCGCACAAACACTGTATAATTACAGTCTCGGCACTTCAGCGGCGGAATAAAATCGCTATATCCGAAGAAGTTTGATAAAAACGTAAAGAGGGATTTACAAGAAAGAATTACACTATAAATATATGTGCGCAACTTCAATGTAATAATACACGTTCGGTACATATTACATATTGTGTTATGGTTTTACTCTGAACTTTGAAGATAAAATCCTCAGGATTGTACCGTTATTTACGAATATATAAACTGTGGTGTAGGATAAATCAGGCACAGTTCAATATATCCCTGGGTTAATAATTTCAACGCAATCCCGAGTCTAAAATTTGTCAAGCACTGAACTGAGCTTTAAAGGTTTTTTTTTTTTTCTTCACTTACGTGCTGGGTTTTAATCCGCAGTGTACTCAACGTTTCGTAATTCGCGAAAGATTGTCGATAACTTTTTATAATATCATTGGGTAAACTAAAATTTGTTGCCATGTGTATTGAGCACAGATGTTCTTAATTCGGTATAACTTTGCACGCTTGAATTATCGCACGAGTTCGTTAGAGCCGCGCCAAGCCGCTCGTTCGCTGGCTGTTCACCGACTAACAATGAATACATTGACTATCGTCACTCGACACTAATTGTACAAGGAGGGATATATCCGTCAGTGAATGTACCGTACGCAACAAGTCGCGGTAGCGATCAATGTGAAATTCGAACGTTACGTTGATCATTTGTCAATATCCGTGTTTCTGCAGGCGCGTCCGAGAAATATATGTGCAATGGACAAATAATTGTAGTATCCATAAATTTGATTCTAAATAAATAAATAACCAAAATACGTTGAATCTTTCTTCATAAAATCATTACTCTGTGTACCAAAAATAAATTATAGCTTATTATATCCAGTATTTTCGCAGGATTAATTAATGATTGGTCTCCGTAAGTCGGTTTTCAGATTTAAATATACTAGCTGTTTATAATAGTGTATTTTAACAGCGCGATTGATATGAGAGGTAATGGAGCATTGAACTAAACGATTGTCATATATACACCGAACCGATATATTGTATTTGTGAGATGTCAATGATTTCATAACATTACCGACATAAAAATCTTTAAAGATTTGTACGTTCGTCGTCTGTTACGCTGTAAATGATTTCGAATTGAATCAAATTAAAAGGAATCACCTCATTCACTTCATTCATCGGAAGATTAGCGCCTTTCCCGTTTTTGTTATTCATCGGTTTACGATTACAACATAGCTCCTACCTCATCAGATCACGTGATGATCATATACGTTACTTTGATGGATAAAAAATTTTAAAAATCAATTGTCACAGAGTTGAGGTAGATTTCAAAGGACAGGCAACCAATAATTTAAATCCCGTTTTCTTTTGTAATAATCGATAGTCAGAATATATTGAGAGTTTCTCTTTTCGTATACAGGAAATGAAAGAAGCTGTATCTACACTAATTTCCCGGCAATTAGTTGTTGATGCGTGCAGCCTACAGCGCGACTGTGTTTATACAATATACTATCTATGATGTGATGCGATAAAGTTTTGCAGCAGAGTCTCAACTCGCACGTAAATATAGAATTATAGCAGTACTGTAAATCTGTTGGTGAAATTACAGCTGTTTCACGGTTTGTAATCTTGATGCAAAGTCGCCAAGGTTGATACAAATATACAAATAAAATTCCTAAATTAAATATGTTCGGCTATTTTAGTATTATAATCATGTTTGCGTCATCACTCGCGTTATGTCACGAACAAGTATAAATTAATACCTGTTGCTGACATGAATTAGTTTAAAACGGCGATTCTGCTAGGCGGATAAATAGAGATCCCGTTAGTCGTCGGACCGTTGAGAATGACTTGCAATTATTGTCAACGAACGGGGCATTCTCTTTTTGCTACTTTATTGGAACAACTGTGATTGTTTACAATTGTTCTCGGGCATATCAGCTCTCCTGACAACGAAGAAACCCCCGAATTCACGAACGTCCGTTAAACACTATAACGACCCGTTATAATCTTTTATTTTCGCTGTTATTTATACCTTATGAAACGTATAATAACCAGCGTGAATTTGACAGTCAACAACAATAACGACAGAAAATTATAATGGGCCGTCATATATTAAGCCCGCTAAACGTGTGAATTTAACAGTCAACAACAATAAAAATTGCCTTGTAAATAATAGATAATTTTTTCAAGCTGCGGCACTCCATTTGCGCAAAAATCAGTCGTTATTATACACTAGAAGGTTACAATACATCAATTTTGCCTCGTAAAGTGCAAAATTTGTATGCATACATAAAGATGTTTGATTATGTACGTAAACATAGGTATGAAGTATAGATGTATAATTGTTAGAAGACGTGGTTCTTATGAAGTGAAGACCATTCACAATATGCCCAACGGCAAGGTCAAGAAAAGAAGACAATTCAATAGAAGGATCTTCGCCTTGTTGAGTCACACGGACAACTTTTGGCGAGTCTTAACATACGTTACACATCCGATATGTATGTATAACGTGCAAATATATGCCAAATATCGATATATGTAGGTACACTATAGTTGATAAATGACGTAAACTATACATGTTGGTATAATACATTTTGATTCCTACTAGGGTTGACCAAGGATATAGGAGATTCACCGAAATATATTTGATAGAATTTCAAAAGAATAATGAACTTTTAACCAATACTGAAATTTTACTGAAAACTCCGGGGGAATTTGTTGAGTTTTGCAGCGAATAAATTTTACCAAGTAGTTTTTATAAGTCTATAATAAATCAAGTGAACAGTTTTGATCAAATGTTCTCTCCAGACATTTCGAGAGAATAATTCATTCCCGTTTTAAAATATGCAAATGAATACGATGAATGTGTTGATATGTGTATGTACAAGTTAGCCTAAAATAAAGGAGTATTGATTTTTCTGTTCTATTTTTTTTTCGCAATATCACTTTCTATGTATGCCTTCGCATCATGTTCTTAGACTAATAGTCACACTTTTCCAACGAAGAATATACTTGTGTACACATTTCAGCTTACAAAACATCCGAAAAATACTGAATAAAAATTCTTTGTTATTCGTAGGAGAAATAATTTATTATGATATATAAACAAAGATTGTCGTAATACTTTCTTGTATTTTTTACATATTAATAAATACAAATAGCTATTTATAATTCAACTATATATATATCCTTGATTCATGATATTATATACGTGAGTCTCAAACTCCATATGTTCTACTATGTAGTTGACGGAATGCTGATGATAATATTAAACAAGTAATATTAAAATACATAATACATTAGTGCCAAGTATGTATGAAAAACATGAAGATAATACGATAAGATTTCAAAACCTTGATGGAAATATTATGTCGACATTTTTCTCAAACCTTTTCCAAAAGAAGAAAAATATTTACTAATAGAGTTGCTTCGAAAAATAAACTATTGTGTGATAAACTGCATAACTAGAAGCAGCCGTTAAACAAGTGATTAGTCTGATAACATGTAACATTCGACAATCACGTCGATACAAAAGAGATTCATTTATAACTAGATTAATCAAGACCTTATTACTTTTTTCATACATGCAATCAGTGCCATTATTATATATCATATATTATATAAACACCGTTTGCATTAATAAGACCACAGTATTGTTATCACATGATGCAGAAATGTGTGAGCTGGATTTCATACATTCGTGATCTATTGTTCGCGGAATTTTTCATTTTGCTAACTGAAATAAAGAGATTGATATTCTTGTCTATATATTCTCGAGTTGAAAGTTCAGATCCTAACTGGGTTTGCTGTTGGCTGTAATCAGGGAGCTGTAATATGTTGTGGATATCGGTATTGTTGCAGCAAAAGTACTAATAGAGACAATAAACTGTTTTTTTTTTTTAATTTTGAGGACTGCTGAACAAAAATGTTAACAATTCGGGCTGACTAAGGTTGCATCGGTATTTTTGAACCATGTCTTGGACCTTCAATCGTCTGCGAACATGAGGTGGGTGATAGCTGAAAGAATAGTAATTAAAAACTCATTATATAAATTCTTCTTTTGAAGTTTGAAAATTTGGTAACAATTTTATTCTCTTCACTTTAGACTCCAAAAATTTATGTAAAAAAGCAAATTACATATATTGGTTCCATAAAGTTTGAATATCGAGCGTTTCGCGGTCACATATTTTGTATATCATACATAATTAATTGCTAGATAATCGCAAGCCAGAAAAATGCATTATTTTCGTTGAGGCAAAAACTTTGTTACTAGCATTAGTTATACATATACATTCAAAATTACCTCTTAACTAAAATTTGAACAGTCATCTGTGTGCTTCATTTTTGAAAAACACTTACCTATCATTGTCCAGCCTTCTTCGACGTCCCATATTTAAAGCGGTTTGTCTGACTAATGTGCCCAACACCCGTCGAGACAGCACCATGCCATCAACCAATGGAATAGCTAAATTTATTCTAGATACAGGGCCTTGTAGTCTTACTCTCATCAAACCACTCGACAGTGAATGTAAAAAAATGACTTGAACGTCAGAAGGCCTTACACCATTGGAATGCTCGAGACCAGTATGAGTGCAAGATAGAAGGTCAGCTGCAGTAAGTGTTCAGATTGTTACTGATTAGCTGTACATTTATAACAATGCATAAAAATGGGTGACAGACACATACATTCAATTGTGCTTGATAATTGAAAGGTTAATAAACTAGTCGATTTACTTTGATCAAATGTTCAGTTTAAGGTTCTATTTTCACCTCACAATAACTATTTAACATTGAATAAGAATTGCCCTTTGATGTAACGAGTGGACGAAGATTTATTGTTCACTTACCGATTGGAAATTGCAAGTGATCTTCTAAGCTCTCTAGCCAAACAACTAATATTCTTGTATCAGTTTGCATAGGGAGACTGTGCTTCGTGCTTCTTCTAGGTTTAATTGGATCCCCACTTGATGTGCTGGATGGACCAGAGCCTGGTAAACTGGGAGGCTGTTTGTCAAGGTCTAACGACATAGTTCGAGAATTTTGACTTCCTGACTGATTAACCGAATACGAACGGGTTCCAGCACTTTCACTAACGCTTCGCTCGAACCAAGCTAGAATGAAAATTTTTGCCACAAATAGGATCAGAGAATTTGGTAAAGCAAAACTGAAACAAAGAAACAAAATTATACCAATCAAAAAAATATGGGCATGGCTAAAACATATTTCAAAAAATCTTTGAGAATTACCACAGAGTATTTTCATATCTCACATCATTGTTTAAAAATTTGTTGAGTATCATTGAGGGGCTACAATGAAACTAAAAAAGTAAATAATCCAAGTCATGTGTATTTGCATTACCTTGGCCACCGCTTATATCACTATTATAATTAGACTCATCAATGGAATCGGAGCTCATGTTCCCCATCAAATGTGTCGGCACTATAAACGCCACTTCTGAGCTCACATCAGCCCAGTATAAAATATGCGTGTCGCCATTATACAAAGCACCGCCATGATCGCTATGAGCCGGTTGCGGTACAGTAACTGGAATTGTAGCACGCCAGGATGTAGAGACATGTCCGGTCCATCCTGCATGAGATGACACTGAGACTGGCCAGCCAAGTGAACTCAGGAACTCCAAAAAATGTGGAGATACGCTCGTTTCATGTAGCTGTTGCGTATAATTTATCGACAAAAAGAGATGATATCAGTTTCAGGTGTAGATTCAAAGATCAACCCCTCAAGTATTCATTTGGCTCCATTGAATTCTTCATTCAAATCTGTACATACTGTAGAAGTGGACAGGAATCGAACTCACCACATTAGAGAGTATTTCTTCAGCAGATTTTTGACCAGCTCGAACGTAAAATACATGTACTGTGTCGCAGGTTCTCGGACTTGTGTGGTCCAAACTTTCCAAGTCTGTGCAGAATCCAGGCATTGACGGATCCAAAGCTGTGAGCCCGCTCGTGGTAGAATTTTCGTTGTCATTTTGGTCTAAATTCAAGAATCCAAAATGGCTGAGGAACAATCTGGCTGTTTGAAATTCGTGACAAATTTTTGGCGGGGTACATTCTTCAATCTTGTCATCTGCGTTTCGAGCCAAATCATTACTGGACTTTGATTCCAGATTGATTTGTCTCTCCAGTAATTGTGACAAAAGATGATGCTCGTTTTTTACTGTATCATTATCATTCATTACTGCATCCAAGCTTGGTATTGACTCATCCCTATTATATCCACAATCAAGAATATCAATAATTAACTTGATGCCAAATCAACAGCCTCAATTCTTGTTCAATCATTTGAATAACTGTTACTGCATGTCAATATCTACTTACACTCTACAATGTGGAATGCGATCAACATTATCAGGGAAAAATCTCGGCTTATAATCTGGTCTTGGTGTAGCCTCGGCCAAAGGCAATGGGCGCCCAGGATTTGTGTTCATACTTCTCACGCTGGATTTGTGCCTGGGTAAATGTCTAAGTTGCATTGTCCACGCATGTCGACCGAATGGACCTCTTATTAACACTGTAACAGTAGGTTGTGGATCCTGATCATTCCCTAACGGCTCTTCTAGCAGAGCTAGCATCGTAGCATTTTCAGCTACAAAGTAACGGAATCGTTCAACTGCAGCTTGTCGAGCTACGCGGCCGCCCGTCCAGCTGTTACAGTGACGAAGTAGCAAAACCTCGTCAAGTAGGGAAGAAAGAGATTGCGCTCCACAGGCACTTGGAAAATATCCTACCTGATTGTAGAATTATTGAAATTAAAATATTTAACTAACATGATCGTTCGTTTATAGACTTCATTCCGAATAGAACTTACCTGTTCTAATATAATTGTCAGGAGTGCATCAGCTGCGTCTCTAACTCGCATTGATGCTGGTTTTAATTCTTTTTCATCTTTCATTTTAATTGGCTCTCCTGGCTTGCCAATGCTCTTGGTACCAGACACACCTAATTCAACTACTTCCAAAACTGTTGTAAGACAATCCTTGTCCTGTAAATGTTTATCGTTATTAGTAACCAATTCAGCTGGCATAAATAAGAAATCATTCAAACATCTTGATTGTCTTGTACAAACTTGTAATAATTGTGGGTGAGCAGATAACCATGTGGTTAGACAAGTGAACGCTGCGACAATAGATGAATGCAAGTCCTTAGAATGAGCTGGTGGTGGTCGCCAACATTGGTAAGTGATATAATCACACAACCATTTTACTGCTCGTTTACACTCAAGAGCATCTATGACAATATGTTGTTATAAGGTTTTGAACAACTTATTCAAATTATTTCTAAGACATTCTTTATACTATGATATTTTCAATATTTCTAATATTCCTAAAAACTCAAAAACTTTTTTACTGAAGAAATGATAGAACGTGATGGGAGCTAATTGCTTTTTGGGTATTACACAAAACATAATTGGAAGTCCAACCTGTTAGCTTCCGAGCTGCTTGACATATGTAATGTTGCTTTGATTAGTCATGATGTTTTAGTACGAAACAATCGCAAATCTCTTGTTATAGTACAACATAGAATAAACCGAAATATTTACCTGTCTCTCGAATATGCGTCCTTGCTAAACCTGCTAGCAATTCTAATGCTGCTAATGAAATGTTCAAGTCTGTTTTCCACGATGATATTAATCTGTGACATACCAAGTATGTGGCTCTTACAAAAAGAGCATGTGCAGAATCTGTAACAAAATCAGTATACGAATTTAGCCTGAAAGTTCCTTTGATGAACGTTTTGCATGGATGTGGTAGATAAACAGTCAAATACGTTTACAATTGGTGATATTAACGTCAAGATTAAATTACATTTTGGACAATCGGTGAGTGCACAACAATTCAGTACTGCAGTACAGAAATAATTACCAAAGTATTTACCAAAGGCAGAGGTTTCCTCTTGAAGTGTGACAATATCAGAGCCATCTCCAAGTGAACGTAGATCACTGGAAATGCTTACTTGACTTGTTGAATCACTGGCGACTATCAAGCAGGTGATGATGGTACAATGGTGAATGCGCAACGGAACACAACCCAAAATAAAAATGAGAAACAACACGTCACAGAAGCGTGAGAAGCAATTAAAGATAAAATGGTGATTGTTACGACAAAACTAAAGTTTTAAGAGCAGGTGTTTGTGTTGCAAAATCAAATGCAAATTTCACACCATAGCAAACCTGTTCTCTTACGGTCGATACAAATTATCGCAAGCTAAAAATTACAATAAAACGAGATGCTTGCAGGTTAAACTTGTGATTAGTGTGCAAGACCGCCATTATTGAAAATATACCACGTTTCGATGAAAACGAAAATGGTACAATTAGCCAAATTCGTTTGTATAACAAATCGAAATTGAGAATCACTGTTCATGTATATTGTTGAATTTACTCTTTGAACCCTGCGAGTTGTAGCATACTTTATTTTAAAAAATATTGTGCTTTGAGCAAACTGATTAACTTTTCAATTAGTACATGCTATTTATCAAACGAAACAGTGCGAGGGCTCAGTTACAACGTGGCAATAAATAACAATGAAATTTTGTTCTGCTTGAAAAATTCGGAAAAAAGTGTGTCTTTCTTTAAAAAAAATAGTATCCCAAATAATAATTACTGTTAATTCAATCGTAATAACAACTGATTCCTTAGACGTCTTATTACCTGATGATAGCAAATTAGTTGTAGTATCACTGGTGATTGTATCAGGTTGAGTTACTTGTTCAACCTCTTCAGCAGCTGCCGAGTCTTGTACGCTCAACATCAACCCCCCTGTAATAACAGTGAAAAATGAAAAACATCTTTGCACAAAGAGAAGAGTTGGATAAAACTTGTCAACTAATATCTCAATCATACCTAAGAGCATGTGTGTGTTTAAGGGATCAGATTCGACCTGTAATGCATTTATTAGCAAGTTCATGAGTCTGGGTTTTAATTGTACAAACGTCACTGGATTCTTCTCCTGATTGATTATCGCTGTTAAAGACGGTAACTCCTTGATAGGCAAGTTCTAGATTAAAAAAAAAATGCACATAAGCCAAAATATAACTTTTACAGAAAGCATTGAAATCATTGATTCATCAACAAACGGATGTTACCATTACCTGTAGATTTAGCGGAAGTGTCAGCATAGATATCAGCAGATGTATAGAAGCTCTTCTCAATTCGATTCTGGACACAGCATTTGACTTTAATTTCAGTTCCTTTTCTGGTAGCACAATTTCCAAAGCAGATATAACGGCTGGCACCAATACTTGTACACCGTCAAGATCAAGACGAAATAAGTCTGCTGAATTTAACAAAATACTGGCCAAAGTTTCTCCACATTCTCGTGTCTAAAAAATGTAAAATGAACGTTTCATCATTTCAGAATAGCGTAGTGTAAATTGCTGATAAAAGTTTGCCCATCTGAATACACGATTGTTGAGATCCAAGAGAAAAGACGATTATTTGCGATTACCTCGTTTATTTTAAGGCCGTGATACATAGCTTGATAGAATCTAGCTAAATAAACTGGCAAAATTTCTTCCCCAGTCTTCTTTGCACAAAATATCCTGCAAAGTGCTCCCATAGCTTCGGCTCTACCTGATTCATAACGGTCAATACCAAGCGATGGTGGGATTTCACTAGTTGTTTCTTGCAATGAACTTGGTCCATCGACAAGAACTGATGATGGACGCTTTGAAGCACCTGATGGCTCTGTAATAATTTTACAAATTATAGGTATCTGTTAACTGACTTGGTTGCAAATTCAAAAATATTTCAACCTATTTGCAGATTGATATAAAATTTGAAAATGAACGCTTACGAGGCAAATTTTGTGACCATCCATCTGTGCCTATAAAAGCTGCTTCGAAAAGCCATTCTCCAAACAAATGTAATATACTGTTACATTTTGGCCTTCCTGGTGCTAATGGAGGCCTGATGTCTTGGCCTAGCGATGTTACAGCTAAAAAGGTAAGATTTTAACATGATTTTCAACATTTTTCTCATCTAAAGTTTCATTCCATTATAGCAGCTTCTTACAACCTCATTTAGCCTTACACGTTATGCTCGAAGTTGATGAGGGGCCAGAGTTGGGGGTCGATGCAGGCGGGTTGCTAGATATGCGACTTGTTGTTAATCCAATTAGAGAAGCTTTTGGGATTCCTGATCAATAAAATTAAGCACATGATGATAAGTTGTAAATATATGATTTTTTTTAAGAAGCACTTCAGTTAGCTATAACAGATTTTCCAAAATCCTATAAATATTTTGCATAAGAGTCGTCAAAAGTTTGGTAAAAACTAAAGCATATGCTGAGATGGTAAATGTGCCAATAAATGGAATTTCCTAACCATCTTGTGTAACAGAATAGCAACGTGCAAAGACAAGTTTCATAGTAGTGATGCATTGTGCTAACAAGTAAATTGTATTCAGGAAGCTGCTCTCATAGGTTTATAGATATTATTTGTATGTATAACTGTAAAATACAAAGTAATTTCGCAGATCTCATAGGTTCAAAGGTATTGCATCTTGCGCTATTACATCATGAATGACATAAATGCAGGAGTTGGTGTAAGAATTGTAGTGGTAAATCAGTGCACTAATAATAATACCCTTAGTAACAGCAGAAGGTGTGACACTGAAACTTTTGGCCAGTCTTCGCTGTGTTGGTGGTGTGGGGGAGGGCTGTGGCTGATCCTTACCGCCAGCTTTATCTCCCGCCACACCACCACCTCCGCCACTTGCAGATGCAACACTAGTGATGCAACACTCCTCCCAGCAGCAAGCCTGTGATACCCCTGGAACATTCGCATTGCCATGCGACCACAACCAAAAAGTAGAAAAGATTGCAAAAGTGCTGGATTTGGCATTGATAGCGATGTAAGTGGTATGTGATATTTGAATTTGAATAAGACTTTACAATGTGATATGTACATTTAATTTATACCTTGTAATAAATTTTTTTTTTAATCTGTAATACACTGAGAAATTGAACAAAAACAGATTATACAGATTAATTTCACTAAACATATCAAGTTTTCATCAAGGTGTTATCTAGTTGGTGTGTATCGACACATTTCTGATAAATCAAAGGATTTCACTAACGCCTCCCCCATACATATAAATATGAAAAACGTGCTTCAAACCACCCACATTTGTATAAGTGAACAGAGAAACAACTGTAGCCACTACCGCTTTGACAAACAGTAATGAAATGGAGACCCAGCTTCTTAGCTTGAATTATTATCGTATTTTATGGAATGGGAAATATTGCTGTTGAATTATTGATACGTACAGTTCGAAAATTGTACAAATATTTGAAACCTTTTATGAAGATATAACGAAATTCATTAATGTGGTAAATTTTATGATATATACACATGATATTACAAATATAATCATAATGTCGGGGATTCTACTCACCCAAAAAAGCATCAACTTGACCAGCAATACCTTTGATAGCCTTTAGAAATATTTGTGGTAAGCCCTGTAAGCAGGGATGCTGGCATGGATCAACCACGTTTTGACTAGCGATAGCGTACTGTAAAAATGCTTGTGTTTGAGATACTACAGCTGGTCGGCACAAATCTACTGGATCGCCAACAGTTCGTAGTAATCTGTACCACGATTGTGCCACTGCTTCATCAGACATTGTTTGAGGTACCAGGTGTGCGTCTTCGTCACCTAGTTTGTATCATTATGTTCAAAACTCTGACAATTCATACGTTAATGTTAGTAAAATTTAATTAGAGTTTCATTATTTCACATTTTCGAACAAAAAAAAGTAGTAATCTCGTTGATCAGTCCAAATGTAGGACACTAGAGTTAAGAGGATCTCGGCAAGCAGATGGTTCTTAATCTAAAACTACTTACTGATTTTTAATTCTGGAAACATTGGACCGTACATAACTTGCAGTAATTTTGCGGTCAGAGCTAAACAAACACGATTCCATTGCTCTACCAGAGCTAATCTATGACGCCATCGTAAACACGATTCTCGTAATGTGCGCCACAGTGGAGGAGATGGAAAATTGCGTTCACAGGCGACGAGCCATACCTGAAACAAAGTGACATTCTCCATATATGAATTGGTCTGAAATAAACGAGACTGAAGATAGCAGCCAGAATTAGCAGCCAAACGTTCTAATGTTCATTCGAATAATGTAGCGAAGACCGAAAATCAAATTTTTGTTAAATACCTTTAATCTGTAATACTTTTATAGGATTATGAGAATAAAACTGAACTGCATTTTTCTATTTCCGAAAAGTTTAATACGTTTGGCTGTGAATTCTAGCTGCTAACTTCAGCTTCACTAATTTTAAATGCTTGTTATTTTTCTCAAAAGCATTGAGTAATTTTTACCTCCAACAATACACCAAGAACTCTTTCACATAGCTGTTCACCTGCATCCTCTCTAACAGCAGGTGGCGCTAATAAAGCATCGTTTATTCCAATTAAAAACAATAATAAGCTTTCCCATGTTTCTCTCTCCAAAGTTGCAGGTCCTCTTGCGACTTGCTGGAGAGTTCTGAGCACCCTGTGACATAGCACAGCTTGTCTATTTATTGTGTCAGCCCCTGCAAAAGAGTGTAACAAATTGTTATACAACAAAAAATGAAGAAAATACTCAAGATACCTAAGATATTAAAAGACAAGTGCAGAAAGTGTTAGTTTAGTCCTTTACCTAAATCCTGGTACAAAAATGGCCAGACTATGGACAAGAAATATAGAAAAAATTGGTTAGTCTATTGATAAGGGTTACGTGAGACAATAAACAATTGGTACAGTTTTATCAAAGGAACAAAAATAGTCGCAAAATCACTCAAACTGAGCCTTAAAAGTTATTTTGTTCCCATTGTAAGTTGATACAAAATAACTTCAACTAACTAGCTAATAGAACTTTAAAACAGACAAATGATTCTAAAACTGTGCTTAGATTATTTTCTAAAAGACTTATATGTTGTAATTATAAATTAATTATTATTAAACTGATCAGTAATATTGCATTAACTTGAAAGACATTCTTGTTATTACAATCTCACCAACTGAACTAACAACAAAAACAACAAAAAACAGTGTTAAACATATCTTACCTTCTCCCTTTCTTGGTACAAATAAATTATGGAAGTGGCTGATTATTTTACGTGCATAAAAATTTGGGTCCTCGACAATGGGTCTTGGTACAGAAATTTTTGGCGATGAATACAGAGCAGATAGCCATTCGCAATAGACATTAACACAGTCTCTGACAGTATCATGCTCCGCCAATGGCAACGAAAGTCCGAAGCAAATGACTTCCATACACCACTGAACTTCTCGATCCGTAGTCAACGGGCTGTGCTCAGCTGCCTGTGTTATGCCAAGATTAGTAGCTAGCTGACGAACGATCGAGAGCGCTACTTCTCGTCCAGCTACAGGGTGGAATTTTTTTAAAACGCTCTGGCTGTCCTCTGAGCCATTCTGAACCAGTGTGCTCAGGGAGGCCCATTCTGAATACATTCCTCCTCCAGAATCCTGTGCAGAGGTAAGGTTACGATATGAAAATAAAAACATGGTTATTAAACTCTGAAACGCATATATGCGATGTCGTGATATTTAATTTTCTACGAGAATATCGTTCGGCCGTAATTTCTCCATTGTTAAAAGACATCATTAACCTTTCGTTTGCTATCTCCGACGATTATTTAATAATTTACCGAGATCGAGTTTCTTGGCCCAGTCATTATTGAGGTTATACATGCAACTTTGACAAGTGTCGGGCTTTGCATCAACGATAGTCTACGTGTCAAACGTAATATCGAATGCTGGACTGTGAGGCGTATAAGTTACCTTGAGATTAACCCTGTTGAATACGCCTAAATTCATAGATTACCATGCGCAAGTATGACGTACGATTGAAAAGGAATAATTAATTAACTTCCTACTCTGACCTGTCAAACTCAGCCAGAAAACTTCGAATATAGCTCGTGTAGCTGAAAAGCTGGCAGTAGCAACGCAAACCTAATCCGAAATCCATCCACCTAGCGGTAATTTGGCAAAAGTAACTCTGCGCGCAATGCGCATGCGCACTAGCTGGTTTGCTTCATGGGTATTAACAAAACTACGAGCCTAAAACAGAAACAAACTACGAGTGTGGGCGAGTTATCAAAGATAGGTGTGTAAATGATGAAACAGATTTTTGGTCATACAAATTTAATCCGAGCAATCAACTCTTTGTAATGAAAAAAATGAGAAAACCTGTGGACGTCCAATAAATAAATGAACCAAACAAATCTGATCATTAATCATTTTAAGTGAACTACGCATAAGACTCTGGGTTGAGAACCAGTATTTGAGAACACAATTTTGGCTTTCTTGTTACATTAGCTTTATTCAAGGGAGGACGGGTAACTAAATGATAGGTACACCTGGATGTATCACAGATAATGAGTTATCGTTTATTGAAGAGTTCAGAGGTATGTATCACGCGGTTCTTTTTGCCACCGCTCTGGCTGAGTGTAACAGGTCTTGCTTTCTTGGGCGCGCGCGCGTGGTGAGTTCTCGAACGATCATTCGTCGCAGAGACGGAACGTCAGCGTCTGCTTACGCTGCCGCTTACGATCTGGGGCGCTGCTCTCAGCTCTGACGACGGGCGAACCTGGTCGTTGTCGAGAGGTCGCCACACAATAAACTTCCGCTGGTTGCGCATTGCCAGAAATTTGCTGCAAGTGCATTGACAAAGATAAACAACGGTATTTTAAGTTTGATGCATAACTTCAAGTACATTAAATCATAACGGTGTATTTATCGATTCAAAGTGGGATAAGTGAAATATCAGTGAGGGTTCAGAATTGCGTCAATTCGAAATACTACTGATAATGCAAAAGATTTAATTCGCTGTGATGAAAGGTTATCGTTTCGGCGATAAAAAAAAGAGAGAGTGAAATTTTTCACTTCCTATGCTGCGCGAGCTGCTTTTGTTTACATGAGTTTAGCTTTGGTAATAGGATAGTGTTTTGCAGGTTTTGAAGCAAGTTCCCTGAGCGATTCCTCGTTCCCAAAACAAAGCACGCAATGTTATAACATGAATTAACCGATTTTGATGTGATATTCGGCGTGTTTTTGATAATTAACGCAAGATCGGCTGCGGTCGCCATCAAGTTTTTGAAAATTGTCAAGAACATTCATCAACCACGATGGAAGAACAGGAAAGTCATAGTTCGAAAAGAAACATGTCTGATAGTCTGGAGGCCGTGCTTGTCAACGTTGAAAATACCGATCCAAGTAGTTTCATTCACATTGACAAAAATGAGGTATTACAGTTGGAATAACATTACTCACACTATAAACTTCACCAACTTCTTATTGGTGTCAGGAGTTTCATGCACGAATTTTACCATGTTCTATCAAACACTCACTCACAAAAGATTTCCTCATCTTTGAGCCGAGCAGTTAGCTTTAATATATTTCAGTTCAGTTCTATTTCAATCATTGCATGTCATAGAACCCGTGTTCTATTTTTCATAGGTTAACAAATTGCGAGTATATATATTCTTTTTTACAGATATGATTTTACCACCAAATTATATCCTTTTGTATACATTATACAGTTATGACAGAATCGATAGCACGATTTATACATCATGAGCATTTCCCATTTTTTCGCAGTTTAAAATAGGTAGAGGACGATCGAACGACGAGATACTGGCTAATATTTCGATATCAAGGCAGCATTGTATTATCAAACGCTCAGACGTTGGCGAATGGACGATACAGGATTTCAGTACGACTGGTACTTTTGTCAATGGGAATCAGTTGGCACCAGGAGAAATACGGACGATTAAAATAAATGATTCTGTACGGTTTGGTCCGATGTCTGAATTTTTGTACAAAGTGCAACTACTCTCTAAGAGTGAGCCGCTTGCCAAGAAGGCGAAGATGTCCGTGCCAGAGATGGATTTACGAGATATTGTTATGAAGCAAAAGACTTTTGAAGAATCGCAGCAAATGGAAAGGGATAATCTTGCGGAACAAATGAAAGCCAAACACAACGAGCAACTGGAGTTGAAAAATGAACTGCAAAAGTTGTTGAATGAAAGAGAAGCGGCAAAGGGAGTAAAGGATCATTTAAACAATCAGATCAACATGCTGGAAAAAAATATAGAGGAAGTCAAACAGGCCGAAATGAATCTTGAGAAACTGAATCGAGAGTTGTCGGAACGATTAGATAAGGAGAGGCAAGAGTTTGAGACAAAATTGAACGAGGAGAAAAAGAAGCTGGAAGAAGCCTTGGAGATTAGTAGGAAAGAAAAAGAGATGTTGGTCAATAATATGAAAGAACAGTTGGAGAAACTGAAAAATGAACAACAGATTGAGTGCAAAAAGCTAACCGAGTCACTCAGCGAAGAAAAGAAAACTGCTGAAAAATTACAGAGTGAAAAGGTTGAAATCGAACAAAAACTTAAGGAAACGGAAGATGCTTTACTCAAGATAGAATCAAAAGCCAATGAACTTCAAACTACTCTTGAAAAACAAAATGGTAATTTTATCTACTGTGGAAAGTATAGTTGAGTGGGTACGATGGGTAAAATAGATTAAAGTCATTTCTTCATCTCAAATCTGGAGTAAATGACTAATATTGAAAAAATCGTGCATAGCCACTTCAGTTTTGCATAATTTTTCTTGTCCTATTCTAATGAGGTAATGTTGTTTTTTACGTGAACGCAAATTTCGCATCTACACATATTATAGTTGATTTTTTTTTTTTCTCTCAAAGTTATTAAGAATAAAAATTGTATCCTTTTTAAGTTTATTATGAAATTGTGGCAGTGTTAATCTGAAAAAAAAAAATCAAATGTTTCTTGTTACATAATTTAGTCATGATTATTTTTCAGCAGAGTCAGCTGCAAAAGTTGTCGCCCTCGGTACTGTGGCAGAAAACGTTGAGATTATTGATGAGTCACATCTGACGATTCTAGATACGATAGATTTGACTAAAGAAACACCTACGAAGAAAGCTGCTCCACCGAGCAGCACAGTGTCAGCTAATGAAGACGTCTTCAACAAAGTTGGCGATATCATGGATGAACAGTTGACATGTAGTATTTGTTCAGAACTATTCGTAAAAGCAACAACACTGAATTGTACTCACACATTTTGTCAGTACTGCATAGATACTTGGGAGAAGAAAAAGAAAGAATGTCCGGTGTGCAGAACGGCAATAATTGCCATGAATCGATCTTTGGTTTTAGACAATTTCATTGACAAAATGGTGGAAAACTTGTCAGTGGAATATAAGAAACGAAGGACAGATATTGTTGAAGAACGGAGAGGTAAACTCGGCCTTCCTCTATCTGTTGTAAAATCTAACGCCTACCAGTTTTGCACTGTATTATAATTTGTAAAATTGTTTTTAGTATAAATTACATACATTTTTTTCCAAAACGGTGGGTTTTATTGATTCTATTAGGTATTATTGACTTTAAGTAAAGGAAAATTAGTTACAACCATCTGACAGTGAATGTCGGTGGAACGATTAGTATTTCCAAATCGTTTGCTATGATTGATTTATGATAGTGTATCCATCATACGAAATCTGTTGAAATTTTATACCATAATAAACTGGTAGGTGGTGTAATTAATTGTACTAATCTTATTAATATAGAATACGATACATCAGAAGTCGAAATCAAGATGCCATATATCCTACATTTTTCTCACAGCTTTAAACTAATATTTTTCAGAATACGAAAAGGCAGCAAAGCAACCGGCGAATCAAGCACGTGGAAAGAAAGGTCGAGGCCGAGGTAGGGGAGGAAACGCGAATACAAATACTAATCGTACTGGAAATACTTCTACAGCAGCGACTAGGTCAGTAGGTCAGTGTGTAAATTCATCACAATAGATACTGACATGAGCTTTTAATTCGAATAGCATTACTACGTAGGGCGATGTATACATGTACCGTTTATTCATTCACATTGAGTAGAGTAGAAATTTCTGGTGGATTTTTCAAATCGACATATACTTGTATTACCCATCTCAATTTAAAAAGGCGCCATCTACTGAAATGTTGAAATATGTAACCAACCCATGAAAAATAACCACCTTGCGTTTGAGGAGTTCGAAACTTGTATTCATGATTAGTTTCCTTTATTTTTACGTATAATCGAAATGTGCGCCAGCCTCTTAGTGCTTTACTTTTTTCGTGAAAACAATTTAATATTCCTGATGCTTTTTTTAATTTATTTTTTAATGGAATTTTCATTGCATGTATAATATACACACTCAAAATCTTTTATATTGTACTTTTTACTAAATATGACTTCCCTTTGTCAATAATTAGTTAAAAAATTAATTATCGTTATGACAGTCTCATGTACTTTAGATTGAGATTTTCACATGTTTCGACATGGCTTTGTTAATGTTATCTACATCCTGAAGTTGATTTTACTTGTTGAAAAATGTTTACATGTAAACAAGAATGATAGTTACCATATTATTCAAGTTTGTAAGCAACTTTCGTCTGATTTGGCCAAGTTATTTCTCCTTATTAGAATTAACATATCTAATTGTGTGCCTGTTTAAGAATATGTTCGAACTTATTATTATTTTTATATGAACGTGAGACTGTACGTGGTTTAGTAACATTTCCTGTTACCTAAGTTTCACCAGCAATACATCTATGACAATATTAAAAGGTTTTCATATTCGATATACTGTATTTTTTGAATTAGACCCTCGGGACAAAAAAAAGATTTTATTCAAAGATAAACCGCATAACTGTATGAAAATTGAATCATATAACTATGAAAATATCAAGCGATTAAAATTTATCTGACAGTCGGACAGCCGGTAACAATCACATCCCAGGCGGGACAAGCGGTAGCAATCCGGATTGGAACAATGCCTCAGGGTCAAGCGGTCAACATCGCCAACAACGCTCAAGTAGTGGTAGGTGTAAAAAGAAAGGACCTCATTACCCTGCAGAAATTGTGTTGTGCTGTTCCATTCTATTCTAGGAAGTAGTCTTACCATTCGTTGATGAGTACTGAAGAGTTTTCTTGGAATGTACATATGTGTTATAGTATATTCAATGATTGGTACAAGATGTGTACCATTATGTGGTTTCAGTAAGATGAACTAAAAATGGGGTTAATTTTTGATAGTATTTGAAAAAACACAATATACGTTATTCATCAGTCACTTCAATTTATATTTATTTCAGGTGGTACCACAAATCATGAACAGACACCCGCATCCACCCAGGGTTCAGGTAATACAACCCAACAGACCAACGATGATGATGACGGTTCAACGTGGAGCACGTCAACAGGTATATACAATTTTCTATCTTTACTGACCTGGCAAATGAATGGCACACAAATACCAATTTTTTGGATTGTGTTTGCAACAGACGGCGACGGTGAGGATACCAACTCCCTCTCATCCGTCTACTCCTATAGTCAGACCTCTGAGGATCCGGAGAGCCACTTCGGAAACATGGACATCTCAATCGACTCAGGTATGTCCGATCCTGTGTATAGTATGTGTTTTTCGAACTGAAGGATTTAAGGCTGAACCGTTCATGATTAAAGTTTTGGAATGAATTTTTAAAGGATGAGTCAGTAATGACTCATTCACTATTGAAATTTACGGTTTTGAACATTAATTTGCATATTTTTTCGGCAAATAATTAAAAAGATGATTAAAAGGGTGTATTGCCGTTTAGAAATTTTTTTTATGCGATACTTGCAAGGCGATTAAGGTCTCTTTCATGAATCTTTTCTCAATGTCTGACTTCAGATGGCCACAGCAGCGACGATAGCTGGTCGGGAATAGTCGATGGATATGAGGATTATTGGAGCGAACCACAGGACGACTATATAGAAGGTCGAATTGGTGCCCTTTACGGTGGATATGGTAGTTGCTATTCCTGCGGAAACAGGGGGCATTGGGCTCCGGGATGTCCATTCACATGATTTTGTGGGATTGACAAGTGACTGAACATATTCTAGAAACGATTTTGAGGTGTATGCAATATTTATCATTTTCAATCCACTCGATTGAGTAAAATTTCGTTGCTTCGTTGAGTGACTTATCGACCAGATTTATTTGGGTCATTTACGAATAGCATTATTATTATTATTGTCATTAAATTTTGATGATAATATTAGTTGAGCACTTACTGTCGAAAATTATACGCAGTTATTTAAATCTCATCAATCTCGTTCATCCCGCGATATTCCATATTCAGTGTATCAGCTATAACCGAAAGTACTCGGAAACTTTCGAAAAGCCATATTAATAATTTGAATGATATCTATTTTCTAAGTTCAGACATCCCCGGATATTGATTAACGTTATCGAAATTATTCTGTTACAGTAAGTTCGTCAGTAGTGTTGTCATTATTTACGTATAGGGTTGATAACAATTTTGGAAGGTGAAATATTCCCGAAAACTTATAAACGTTATCATATTTAATTTTGAAAGATTTTGCAGAAGAAAATAAATTAAAATTCAGCACACTGGTTGTACAAGGCTTTGAGATGATTACTTTTCATTTCTTGGATTGCAGCAGTATTATAACTTCACTGTACATTTTACAGTGAATGAATACAAAACTTACTGCTGGAGAAATGGAATTAAATTGAAAAATAATTACTTGTATACAAATATTACTTTTAAGAACTTTGCTCCAAAATTTACGTTGTAATACTTGTAATAATCAGTTAGAGAATAAATGAAAAATTATTTTGTAAACAAGGAATATTCATCATTTATTAAAAACAATTGGTAAATTCATTTCTAATAGTACGTATCTACATTTCATCACACAGTGGTACATACAGATCTTATGTCGTACTTCTTGTAATGTCGCGCGATCGAATAAAGAATGGAAAATAGTTGAAATTAGTCATAATGAGGCAGATGGTCTAGTGACTTGTAAAGTTACAAGTTGGACTAGCACACAGACGAGATCCGTGTTTTATGAATTTTGGTAGACATTTTTTTCTCACGATTAGTCATCGCATTAAATTTATTCTTGTGCCAGTCGACGTTATATGCACTGATTATTAGGTAACAGTGAACATGTTTAACAAATGTGTGATAGTTTAACTGTTCAGAAAATCAGGCCATACTTCATGCAATCTTTCATTGAAAAATATTTTTCTTTCTAATTAATATTACGAAATATTAACGAACAATTAATGCAAATTGTAAGATGTTGAGTTTGATGACCTGGTGAAGTTCAACAATTCTGACGGAAGAAACATGTTTGGAACTTGAAAAAATTCAATGTTGTATTACTGAACCTTAAATTGAGCTGCATACACGCATACACCACGGCTGCACAATGCGCACACGGATTTATATCAACAATAGACAAAAGCTCAATCATGAAAAACAGTACACCTACGTTTTTACGTATCTTGTCCTTCTTTGTTTTTAAATAAGGTTAATTGTAATATTATATCGCAATGATACGATATTATCACATGAAATATGTGTTTGTTCATTACAAATTTTAAATATTGTAACTATTATATGACAAACGATGACGTATTTTTAAATACTTTAGGTTTGTTAAATTTATTTAAATTTAATTAACTGAATACAAACACTTATTTAACACATTTGCTAAATGTTAATCTTTTTTCTTATCTGTTTCAGTTTTCGGAGCATTTTCTATAGCTTTTTGTCCTTCGCCATCCTTAATCTCAGCTTCCATTTCGCCAGAAAATCCAAACTCATTTACCCTTGTGAGATCAGTCTTGTAAATCCAACGCTGGTATAAGAATATAAAGAACACAATATCGTCACGGAAACAGCCCAGCCTGTATAGCGTTGGCATTTTTATAACAAATGCAAATATGTCATCGATGAAAGTGTTCAGGAATTTATAAGACATCATGCGCCAAGGTAAATGCGCAACACTTTTCAATTTGTAGTTAATGAAAAGTTGGGGCGTCATCATTATAAATCCAAAGGTGAGTAAAAATCCGTAGAGCATATTAAGGACCCAAGAATACCATCCTTTGTGCTCGAGGTATAAGAGGGAATAGATAGCGTAGCCACCCAGCAACGGGTATAATGCCCACGACAGGTATCTAAATGCGAGTCTATCATATTCTTTAGTGGAAGATTCAACGTACGACCCTTTGTCGTGGAATGATAATTTTGGAATTATTCCTAGGATCCTATCATCTCTTCTGACTGTGATATCCACCACTTTGTTAATTTTCCATATTTCTATGCACAATCCAATAGCACAGCTAATCCTCACCACAGTATTGGTCTCATTATCCAGTACGTAAAGTAGAACTATTAGAGATTGGAATACATTGAAGAATACTGAACGGACAGATAACCCTTCAAGGGATTTTCGATTATTCCAAAATTGAATGTCTGAAAAACAATTACAGTAAACATGGTATTAGCCAGCTGTTTAAGAGAAATAAAAATTATGTGCTTCATATTTAACCCTTCTGAACTGAAAAGAAAATATGTTGAAGCATAAGCAAAAGCAGTCAACTTGTCAATTACAAAAAAAAAAAAAATCAGGTCTTAAATTTTTGAGTCAAGGTAACAGTAAAAGCTATGTTGTAAAGCAGAATGTTATCTTCACCTGTATTATCACAAATGTTTATCTATTATTTGAACTGCTTTATAAGATATGCTACTTGTGTATTGAGAAGGTTGTATTTCAATAATTCACTGTTCAGGTATACTGGAAAAGTAATGGGTGAAAATTATTACTCACCATTTTTGAAGGCTAAAAGTTCAAAAACGCTGTGCAGAATTGATACAGCAATGGTCATTCCTAGCAGATACGGATTTGTTTCTAACAACGTTTCTTTCAAAGTGTCTTGATCACTGTCGTCCTCCTCTGCTGCATCACCTAAGTAGAAAAAAATAACTTCTGAGTTCAATAATTGTACAAACTAAGTTAACAGTTCTTCGCGAAAATTCCAAGGCATTCAAAATTGTGCAGGGAGACGATTTTCCACATTACTTTCAAAATATATTTTGAAAACTTCCAAGCTTAAGGACTAAATACCCATAAAGGATGAAGTCCATTTATTCCTCATAGTTTGAGCAGAATAGAGTTGCCATTTGAATAGAGATAGTGGCTGGTATGTTAGATGAAGTTCAAGTTCCGTGACTGTCTCATTCAGTGGCTGGTAATCACGTTGCATGTTCCAAAAATCATTGGTGAAAATTACTGGCTTGTACTTCGCTCCCCCAGGTAGGAAGTAAATATCTGTAGAAAAGAAACAGAGGTCACGTATTTTCATCAAGTGATTTATTTCATCAGCACACTCACATTCGTCTAAAGGTGGTGGAACTTGTCCTTGGACCCAGTTTGTTTGATCTGTCACCAGATTAATTGTTAGGTTGGGATGCCAATGTGAAACAATTTCTTCCTTCATTGATTCTGCTTTCTGAAATAATGAAGAGATTTATAGGTAAATATGCCCGCTAAGTTTGAAATGAAAAAATGAATAATCATTTGCCATGATCATTTTCTTTTTTCTTAGGAATTCTACAGTATAGTTAAATTAAAATCAGAACAATAGCAGTATTCTAGAATTTACTGTGGATATCTAAATTTTGAAGAAACAACAAACAAAGTAATCGATATGATCATAATATTTTTACAAAATAGGTGCATATCCGTTATTTTGCTAGACAAAATTAATGTTACCTCAATTTCTACGGCTGTGGCTGATGTTTCCCCAGTGAGTAAATTGTGCGTCCTCTGGTATTTGATTTTCTTAAATTTATTTAGCATTTTCTTTGTGTATGATACATACTGTCCGGCATAAACACCTTTTCCTGCACCAGGATCTGGTGATTTTCCATTTGGAGTAACGTAAATGTGTAAATAAATGGATCCATTATGTTTTAATTGGTCTGGCGGTGCAAATTTGTGCTTCAATACTTTAGTGCCATCTTGATCAGGTCCACTGTACCAATCGCCATAAATCATCCCAGACTCCAACCAAATTAGGGCATTTGGATCTTTGTAATCCTTAAAGTTTTCAGCTTCTGACAAGTAAACGTACAGATCGAACAGTGTTCCATTTTCAAAAATGTTTACCGCAGGTACTTTGGCAATGCCTGGACCAGCACTGCCACTACTTCCTGCTGCTGTTGTAGCTGGGTCAGTTTGAGGACGCCGGAAAAAAGAACTTATGAAGTAAATTATGAGAGCTCTGATAATCAGTGATTTGGTGACAGCGAAAAATGACTCTAGACGAGTCGGTTGATACTTTTCTCTTTGTTGGTCAATCTCTGCATTAATCTGAAATTTAATGACATTGCATTAATAAAACAGATTATACTAGAAAATTTAGATTCGCTAATAGAAAAATACTATTGATAAAAATTGTAGAGTGGATTATTGGAAAAATTTCACTTGGTCCAAACTTGCACAATAGAGAATAATTTGAATCATACACTTTTGTGTATTAACAAGCAGCAAGCGTAACATTAGAAACAGGTGACTTGCATCTGACCTAAATGGCCTAAATTAGAAACTTGAACACACAGGGTTTGAAAAAACACGAGCACTGCCAACTGAAGCGGCACACAGAACAGTTGAATAAATCTGTCACAATCTACGATAAGAAATATTATTTGCAGACTGTACGATTTTTTTGAAACATGCACGTGCACAGGTTTCTAAAACCTTCAACTTTTGCAATAATATATTAATAGCGGCAAAAAATTTCGCGACTATATCAAGGCCAGTTATTTAACAGATGTCCGAAACCTTGTAGTTATGTAGCGAGTATCGAGGCATGGGGATATGCAGCTTTTTGCTGATGTCCTTGCTTTGTCAAGCTGTCCTATTACATACCAAATATGCCTTGCAATGCAGAAAAATATGAATTTGTCATACCCAAATTGCGACATTTGAGGTGCTTTCTATGAAATTGCGAACTGAAGTGCGAATCGTAGATTGGCGAGACCCTGCATACCGTCATATTCTTACAATCAGTTACTTGAAGGTTAAACCATATGATCTGATAATATTAACGAAGAGCCCGATTTCAAAGTAATATTGGATTTTTAGAAAAGTTGGCATTTCCAGGGATAAGCCGATGCAACGTGATAGATAAAACATTTCGGACTATTTTCGTTTATTTCGATTCCCATTTCGCGTATTGATCTCACATTTCGCGAACTTGTCATGTATGTTAGGTTAGGTTAGGTTAGGCGTGGGTTTATTTCTCACCGCAAACAAGTGGTCATTAATTACGTGTGCACAGGTGACGTATGGTATTAAGTTGTCGTCTGCGTTGCGGTTTTTGCAATCGACACTTTTATCGAGAGTAAACTTCCGCAGACTAATTGGTATTAATTAATTTTTGACACAACGAAACGGGAGTTTTCGTCCTGGCGGGGTTGTAAATGGGATTTACTTACGTCTCGCGGATTATCGGGGTCATCTGCTGTCACTAATTCTCCATTTCCTTGATGGTTTTCCATGTTTTCTTGCCTTTCCTCACCGTTAAGATGATTTTCGTTTTCCTCTCCGCCCGCCATTTTCGTTTTCATGCAATTGATGAAAAAACAGTGCTGGAGAGAGAGAGCGATGTGTGAGACGGGAGAAACAAAGGGGGAGCGAGTCTGACGGAAGTCACTAGACTATGCGTGGAAGGGGATTCGATATTCCCATCAAGTAGGTTGCAATTGCGCAACACATTTTTAACAGGAAAAAAATGATCCCTAAGGCCCAGTTCCACAACTTTAATCATTGAAATCTACAATCCGAATTGAAATTCGTTCAGGATTTTGTGATAAATGTTTACTGAGTTGAAATTCGTTGCAATTACGTTGGATGCAACGCTTATCATACTCATATCGATGAATAAATTGTTAGGTATAAATTTGTTTGAATTGCTCAATTCTGTGGAAATTGTTGACGGAAAGTAAACTGATTCGACTACACATATGGATGAATGATCTAAGCAAAAAAAGCAAAATCGATTCCACTCTAATTGATGAGAATTTGTAATTTAAGTCCTTCAGTCAACGTTTTTGTGAGTAAAAAAGGAGTAAAGTTGCTTAGGCTTAATAATTCAGTTATACGTATTAAAAACAATCTATGGAAGGTAATGCCATTTCGTCTGCGATAAATCAGTGTTGATAATGATACATGAAACAAAATGAATTTCAACATTTGTATTTCTAATATTTAGATGAACGGATGTCACGTGGATGACGAGACAGTAAACGTGTGTCAAGCATGATGAGATCAATTACACAACGTGAATAACGCGCTTCAAATTATTTAGGTTACCGGATAATAAAATAAGTTTAGAATTACCGTCGTGTAAAAATTGCTGTAAATTACGTAAATACACTTGGTTATGTAACTTGAAAATATTTCGAAATACAACGACGCTGTCCGCCATGCTGGCGTCTGCGAGATTCAACGTTTTCTGTCAAAAATGATTAGTTTTAAAGTAATACGATGAAAAGGATCGACTAACCGGGTGAAGTAAAACGTTGATCGTTGACGTAACTCGATCCGAATTTCCTGAAATAAAAGTTTCAGTCAAGATAAAGGAGTACGGTAGAAATTTCTCCTCGGGCAAGACATGGGAGCCCGTGAAGGGTGCCAGTCGCGACATGGCGGGTTTTCGAGAAGAGGATAAGGCGCTATTTCCCATTCAAAGTATATCTTCGGTAGTAGAAATATTTAAAAATCAATTGGAAAACAGCTCGGAGCCCGACTTAGCGTTGTTGTCAATACTCGTTGGTGCGGTTGAGAATTCTTTGACGTGTAATCGGACATTTGCGTCGCAAGAGACCGCTGTTTACGACGAGCCGAAACTTCCAGCGGTAGAATTTCACATCGCCGAAGCTTTATACACGAAATTTCACGCGGTTATTAAAGGAGCCGTCGACCTCACAGTTTACGACACTAAATACGCGACCAGAGAGCTCGTCAAGAAAGTGTCAGATGTCATATGGAATTCTTTGACACGCAGTTACTACAAGGATCGAGCGCATCTTCAAAGTTTGTACAGTTACTTGACAGCTAATAAGTTGGATTGTTTCGGTGTCGCTTTCGCGGTCGTCGCCGGCTGTCAAGTTTTGGGATTCAAAGATGTTCATCTTGCTATGTCCGAAGACCATGCATGGGTTGTATATGGCGAAGACGGTGTCGAGACTGCTGAGGTCACATGGCACGGTAAGTTCCTCAAGGATTATTCATTTCCTATAGAAAAAAACTATTCGTTAGGATCGCTGTAACCCGTATCAAGTCATATTATACGTTGCGACTGTGCGACACGCTCAAGAGACCAGTTGTACGTTATGCAATTTTACTCATACGAAAGGTTTGACATTGCGTCATGGTGGATACGAGTATTCCTCGAACTTAAGAAACTGGCAAATTACCACTTGAAAAATTTATTGTATCGCATAACAGTGAGGATCTGAAATAAGTTTGATCGGTTTGTAATACACGGGGCATTTTGTGAGCTTGTTTGAAAGACTGTAAATCATGCGAAGCCTATTCTGTTGATTTAGAATGTTGCCTCATTCTTACGTGTGCTGATACTTGAAGTTCATCGAACAATTTATAAACAATACAATCAAATATGATATAAGTGAAAGAGAGTTTAGAAACTCTTTTTCAACTCAATTCTTTCAATGTACCGAGAGAAAGCTACCAGCTCTGAAACTATCAGCACGTTAGTCCAACATAAAGTTCAACTATTTCTATTTGTAAAAAATGTCTGACATCGAATACCTCACCGTTTAATTTCATCTTGCTTCTTGCTCTTATGCTCCTAAGGGTCGAGAGACAAGTTCTAGATACATTTATCTAAAATCTGAGATTTTTTCTTTCTTCAAAGGAAATGTGAAGGTAAGTTGACTTTAACTAACAATAAGACATTCTACAAGAACATTTTATATACCTTGCCCTTACAATTGCAGAGTTAAATTGAATTGAACCAAGCAAGTGGTTCGTAATAATGTTTGTTGGATGCTATTCGATATTAACTCTTAAGGAGTCAATGGCGATTTACTCATGGATGAAATGTTTGAACATCCCATATTTTACTTGGTCTTGTATGATGATATTCTGGATAATATATTTTCTGTTGATTATCAGGAAAAGGGAACGAGGATAAACGTGGCCAGCCAGTTGAACCGGGGATTGCATCTAGATCCTGGTTATACGTCAATGGTCAAGCAGTTGTATGTTCACGAACGATGGAAGTTGCTACAATTGTTTCTGCCATAAATCCGAGTCTCAGTGCAACTGCTGATGCGGCTGAAGTGGCTCTACTGCAACAGGAATTATTGTGGTTATTATATGATCTGGGTCATCTGGCAAAGTATCCAATGGCACTTGGAAATCTCGGAGATTTGGAAGAAGCCGCTCCTACACCCGGCAGGCCACCTGCCGTTCACTTGTTTCAGGTATTTGCCCATCTGCTGTCAGAGTCAAGGATTGACAATAACAGAGAATTGCCTAAACGTTACTTTGATATTTTTGCAGGAGGCTGTCAGATCAGCGAGAAAATATTATGGCAATGCGCATGTTTACCCATATACTTATCAAGGAGGATATTTATATAGGCATGGGTTACATGCAAACGCACTTGCATCATGGGCTGGAGCAGCAGATGTTCTAAGAAAGTTAGTGAAGCATTTCAATAGTATAAAAATTAATTTAATACCAGGTTGCTGTACATGCAAAGTTTATCGTTGAATAAATATATAACATCGGTAAAAAAGTATTGAAATATCCGTTTTGTTTCAGGTATGATTATTCAAGAGATGATGGTGAAATATACAAGGAGCTACTTGAAATAGCAAATGAATTGATACCCCACACAGTCAGGGCAGATGAGCGTCTTCTGCGACAACCGCGCTGTTTTGCTTATCTTCTGCGTTTTTATGATGGCATATGTCAATGGGAAGAAGGTGCGAATACACCAGTTTTGCACATTGGTTGGGCGAGACCGTTGGTGAATACAATATCGAAGTTTGACGCGAATATCAGAGCTCAGGTCATCATAGAATGTTATGAGGCAGATCAGAAGTCTGAAGAGGATAAGGCACAAAAGCGGGAGACAAATATTGACGAAACGCTAAATAACAACAATAATAATTATTGCAAGACGAAGGAGAGGGGTAACACAGCTCGCGATTTAATAAAAAGTCTCGAATCAAAAGTCCCCGCAACTCCGGCGCCGACGCATCCGAGTATTCAAGCTCTGACTGCTGCATGCAGTGAGAAAATACTAAACAGGGATTACCTGCTACAAGGAGGTGGGGAGCCGTTCGTAGCACCAGCAGAAAACGCCTTGCCTGTTGAGCCATCCACATCGCAGGAACCGCTTGATCCTGAAATTGAAAGCGATTTGGAAAGTGAGAAACCAAGAATAACTTTGTACAGTCAGAAAATGAAGGGCTTAAAAGACTTGTTACTAGCCGAGAAGTTGAACACTCATGCAATATCGTTGCAACTAACCGCCCAAAGCCAGGTACAAATTGGTAAAAAAGGTAGAGGTAGCGACGAAGGTGTTAGTCAGCGTCCAAAAAGGACGCGCAGGGAGTAGCATTGGCATACATGTTTTGTATGATTGAATATTAAGATACAGTATCTTATATCTTCCTAAGAAATCTCTTAATAACAATGATAATAGAAGCAATCGATCCATTCTTAACTATCAATTATTACAGTAAAATTGATTGATAAATTAGCATCAACGCGGTTGCAAATTCAAATATCACGTTGTTCATACGGAACTCATTTTTTGTTCGGATCAATGATTAATTTGACTAATTTGTTCATACCAATAATGGCCGCGACCTAACCTTTCGCTTTGAATTATATGTTCAACTGGATTCTTAAACTGGTCCGTTACATCGTTTGGTAGTATGAATTGGTACTCTATTATCTGTTGGTGGTGCATAATAATTATACAATCCAATGTAGGTTTATTCAGCCCGTAAAGATAGGATGCTTACATTACACATGAAATAATAAATATTATTATTATTATCGATAGGTGTAGGTAGTGTAGAGAAAGTATGAGAAAAAAAATTTTGTAGGAGAGTACAAAAAAGTTATTTGATTTTCGAGTCAAATGAAAAATAGGTGCTTGTGTCATGTCTTTTTATGTGAAATTAATGAGGCCTAGTTAAGATTAAGAAAGAAATGATTTGTAAGTATTGTAAAAAAAAAAAAAGACGAAACAAAGGAGAAGAGAAAGAAGTGACGTTAAATTTTTCGGAGTAAAATACTTCTGGAAAATCTCGTTTGTAAGTGAAAAAGTGACTGAAAAAAGTTTTGGGCAAGTACAAAGTACCAGATCGCGATGGCGTATTTAATCAAACGCTCAACGTCGCGTAGTATTAAATTGCTCGTTACTCGGAACCTAGATAATAAAAAGATTTGACATCTGCATCTGTAAATAAAAATAAGGTACTATGCTACCTGTTCTATTAATCACAATGATTGCTCATCAGTGATGATGGATTCACACACTTATTAGTCTATTTCTATTTTCTTGTTGCACTTTTGCTTATTTATTGATTCAAGTTTTTCTAATTATCTATTGCACTATTAATTATGATTAACAAGTTAATGTTAATGTTTTTTACGTGAAGTAGATGAACTTTTGTTAGAATTACGCTTTTAAAATCTAGTATCAACGAAAGATAGAGGTAAAAAATAACCTACAAACTACAACATTCCACTCCATAGGTGGTGCAAAATGATTCATTTTATTTAACTAAGATATTTTAAGCATCAAATGCTCGCTTATTTTTATAACTATTTATTTCCAGAGTAATTATGAGTATTTTTAGATTAATTGTAATTTTTATTTTCCGGCCCTTTTATCGCCACAGAATTACTTGTAGCTCGGATATTAATTTGAAAAGCTCGTATAACATATTTCTACATACTCATTCGATGATCTGAGGATGGAAATAGAATTTCCAATGGATACCTTGACTAATTCAAACGCAACTTTCCTAAGCTTTAAAGCGCGTAGTAGGCAAAACTGGACTTTATTACCAGTCAGAGATATTTCTTTGGTTTCTTATAGATACTTGAAGAGAGAAAAAGGTTTAAATATATCAGCAGTCAGCGCATTTTGTATACAACTAATTATCACCTTAGAATGTTTGAGTTACGGCATTTTATGGTAATATCCATGCAATAGAGTAGCACATAAATCAAGTTTTGGTAATTGCGTGTTATTCTTTGCCAGTGTTAGATTTTGATAGGGAAAATTTGTTTTTCTAATTGAATCGTATTTATTGCGCGAATGATAAGAGGCTATGTATTCACGTAGAAAAAATTTCAACCAAAAATTGTCTCATTTTTAAATGTAAATTACAATACTTGTTTAACCATGATACGCGAAATGTCATATAATCAGTTAATCTGTATTTCAGAATACGATTTAGACAAAATGAAAAATCGAAATTCATTTTCTATAGCTCATAAGCTACTCTAATAATATTGAAATTGTATGTGATTTACGACACTTTTTGATCAGGAAGTTAATTTCACTGAATATACTGATATACGTATAATATATTTATCAGTACTACTTGCGAGTCAATTTTTAGACCGTATTGTATGAAAGGTATTTATCAGGCGCCAGCTGAATACTATTGGCTTTACTTCTTCATGTAAACAAAGAGCTTGATAGAATTTTTCAAAATTTTTTCGTGTAAAAAATTGGTCGTTAATTTACCAAATAATTTGCAATTATGTGTTGAAGAATGACGAGAGAGTATATTATCAAAGAATATTCTATGGATTTTAATGATCAGTAAAACTGATGACAGCTAATAATTTACAGTTGGCAACTGGAACTAAAACAATTTGTATATACAATAATTCGTTGCAAAGTAGGTACATAAATAGTATTATGTAGCATCTTTCCGTAATTACCTCGATGTTTCTTAAACTGAAGTACCAATTACGTAGCTAAATGGAGGTGAATATCCATGTTCGACAAATATATGTCATGACATTCTTATTTTCATTTTTTTCTTTCATCTATGAGCAGCATCGTGAGGTATTCATTTTATAATGTTTGATAGGTTGTTGAAGAATGGTTTGTTAGATGGGAATGAGAGTAAAAAAATCTAATAAAAAGATCAATGGTCACATAATATTGAAAGGCGCTATCTTACTGTGATGCAGAATATGCTATATTATACTAGTGATGATAGTAATAATATAGGAAATATATTAAATATGAATTGTCTTAATGATATCGCTTTATCTTGCAGTAAAGAGTCTCCGAGTACAAAATTACAAATGACACGCCTGTATATGAAGCTTTCTTTGTTGGAAGATATTCATTCAAAACTTACCATTCACGGCTCATTTCTTAATTTTCCAACAATACGATACTGCTTGGGAAAATCGTATTCCCATTTAAAAGTATTAAGATGGAAGATATGACGGAATTGAGAAAACGTCAACGGTCAGTTTCGAATATACTTTTTCCAACTAAGACATTCGATCGATGTAATGAACTGATTTTTTATGTTTAGTGGATAAACTCCTATTTTTATTTTGCGATCTCTTGAAGTTGTTATTTTTTTATATTCACACCGAAAATGGTGTATTCACAAGAAGCATATTACCTGATGTAACACTAACAATTGGCACATTAGATTCAACATTATATTCATAGTATTTTATCACGATTATCCAACAATTGATGAGAAAAGATGTAAAGAAGGCAGTAAATTGTCATGTATTATGTCAAAGAAGAGGCACTATAAAAATTGCTTCAAGGTATCGCGAATTTATAAATTAAAATATGCAAATCCTGCAGGTGAGAACTGGTGCATAATATGTAGCATGAAATTTCTATAAAATCTATCATATAGTAAAATTTGTAGCGTTAGTCACTAAATAGCGCTCACTGGAAGAAAAAAAAAACATGAATTTTTAACGCACAGTACATTTGACTGTTGTCGGCAAAATATTTGCAAACTGTTACGTTATGTAGAATCAGCTCCTACATATTATAATAGTCGTGAAACATTTTGTACAAGCATGATATCTTCTTCCACATTATAACTTATTGTATACGAAAAAACAATATGACAAAAAATGAATTTGATGAATGAATTGCAAATGATGTTCAGTACTTGGAAAATTCAACTTTGTTATGAGCCATTGTTAATTTCCAATTAAGGTATTTTATAACAATTTCAATATGCATAACTTTATATTTGCAATTATGCAAATATTTCTATATACGTATGATATACCTATAATGGAAGTCGTAGGCTATTTATGCACATTTAGATCGTGTATTAAGCGTAGTAAGAAATATATTTGACTCGAGTATGCTGCGCGCCATTCTCAGTATTTGATGTTACATTGACTAATTTATTAGTAAATGGTAAATGTGAAGGTGTTAATGTGCATAATACTAGCAACGTAAAAAAAATGAAAAATATGGTAAACAAAACAGTATTTTTATATTAGCAAAGTATAAACGTGAACTTGGCTTTTTAGTTGGATTGAAAATTTTGTAGCAAAATTGTATTGCTATGAGCAATTAATTTTTTTCACTGTTCCGTACATAATTCTGACAAATGTTATCTCTGAAAATTAGCTAACAATGCTTCGAATTTTTAATTCAAATTCAATTTACTTTATGTGTACTTGTACATTTTAACCAATATGACGTATATTGAAGAATATCAGAGACAAATGCTTAGAGGCACAAAATATGAATTATATTATAACATACCTACTTGTACCAATAATCTCTTTCAACATTTTCTTATCATTAATTTAAAATACGACGGTTGTATAATTAATATTATTACGAATATTATATTATTTTATTTCTTGAAAATTGCGTGTCTAATGTTACTGAGCCAAGTCCACTCATACATTCATCTGAGTTTGGCAAGGAAGTGTTTGGCATAATTAAAATAATACAAAAATATATACATAAACATTTGTCAAATGTACTTCTTATTGTCAAAAGAATATTTAAACTCCATTGGGCGATGCAAAGACCAAAACCGTAAAATATTGACTACTGAATCCTCCAGTACTTTCAATTTTTCGGATCAAAAAAGAATTGTTCAATACCGCGATGAAAAAGAAAAAAAAAAACTGCCGTGACTGATAGATTATGATTTTTCATCTAATTTATTTTTTCTATTTTGTATTACGTTTTATTAATTTTACATAACTGATCACCCCGCTATTTCCTTTCTGACACATACGAGCCAACAGGAACTGTTGTGTGCCATAAACTGTAATTTTTAAATTAATAATAATAATACTAATGATATTCCATGTAGCATGTTACATGAACCAAGTTTTTGAACATCCAGCTTATTGTTTCCGATGATATTTCTGTAATTGGAATCTATATAACGCCAACTATTTTATTTTCCCAGCAATAATTACTACTTAATTGTTGTTTGCGCACAAATTGACCTAATGTATCAGCTATTTGGTTTGTTATGTCGGCCGACCTGTGTTTGAGAAATGTAAATAAGTAATGCTTGAAAATTTGGATATTGTATAGATGTATAATACTAGTGTTAGTATATACCGAATAGGGAAATACGTATACCAAGTTGAATATATCTGCTCTTTGTTGATAGAATCTGTTGAATTAAATTTTTTAAATGCAGCATATTCGTTTCCTTGTGACGAAAGGAAAATTTAAAAAACTACATGCAACAAAATCATAATCGCTAAATTTTAGGCAAAAGTCGAATATACCAACAATGAATGTAGCATATGCGTTCACTGAACTTTTGTGCGGCATGCGTATTTTTGTATTGAATTTGCTTTATCGTGATGCTTTAAAAATATTTTTCCCGACTTATAGATCGCTGAAGAAATGGCGCGAAGTATTGCATCTATATTTTATCTCTGTCTTCGAGCTGTTATTGAATTTCAACTATTTAGAATTTCTCAATTAATCGTCATAACTTCCATAGTGAAAAACTTGTTAGAATCAAAGCCACTAAGATAATGCAATTGAATAATTCATTTCAGTTAGTATCTCTCACGTACTTAAAAAGCTTGATTTCAAGCTGCATCGGTGATACATTAATAGTAATAATGATGATTCTGAAATCCGCAAGTGCAATCTGTTTGCGATAAGAAGAAGTGACTTTATTCTAATAATACTTCTACATTGTTCGCAATGTAATTACAAATCTTAGTGAAAACAATTCAATCAGAGAGAAATTACAAACTATGTTGCAAAGTGATGAAGAAAATTTATATCGAGCCATGCTACTGAAAACAATCCTTCTTCACATCGCTGCGGGGCATTCATAGAGCACCATTTCAATTTTAGTTCAATTTTGTATGGAGTTTTACTATACATCTGGTACTTGGTGGTGGCAGTAAAGTAAATGAAGAAGACCTTTATTGTCATTTGCTTCGGCCCGTTCTTGAGACTTATGGATGAAGTGGTGCTCTGCAAAGTATGCAGATTTTATATTGATTATCCACACATTGTTAAAAAACATAACACTTGAGTTGTAAAAAATATTGAAAATATGTCATGTTTTTCTGTGGATCATAATAAACTATTTTATTCTAAATTGATGACGTGTCCAACCATTATTTCAATAAAATAATTAAGCTTCACATTGTCTTAGATTGTGCAAGATTGATACTTTGTTACAAGATGTAGAGGATACATTATACATTTATTGTATCATTTACACAATTTTAACAAATGATGTCTTGTCTATTTCAGTAAGCGGTAAAGAAAATAATACGAATCGATGTTGAATATATATTATTATCATTATTATTACTATAATTATTATTTGTAGGCACGAGGAATGTCCAGAAATAGCAATTTTTTGTGACATAAAAATGATGAGTCTATAACTAGAACAAGGATTGATTATAATATAAAAGATTTAAATAAATTACAATATTAATTAGGGTAATTCTTAATCTAACAGTAATATTTGGTCATTGATCGCTTTTAACATCAAAAGCTTACGAATAGTAATTCATTCGATTCAACCAAACCCATCTATTTAGGTGCACAGAATTTAGTGATAGTGGGTAATAATTATCATAAACGAAATCAAAGTCTAATACAAAAAATAATAATCATTTCTTTCAAAGATTAGACAAACGAAATTATATATCAGTATCAGTTTAATTCAGTGCATATAAACCGTCAAAGAAGTACGGTGCGTTGGTAACTTATAATTTATATTATATTTGAGGTTTTTACTTTGAAAAATTATAGCTTTTTCTTAGTTAACGCAGTTACAAAAAAATTAAATCAAAAAATAAAATAAAAGTCAAGATCGCTTATGGCTATTCAGTCACATTGTAATTGGTTTTACTCTATTGTAATACCAAATGATTTTTGTAATGTGGCGATATGACTAATCCTCGTGAGTCGTAAGCTTCCTTTCTTATGATAGAATGATCTGTGTTACAGAAAAAGTTTGGTGATACGATTTTTAAGGTACGTACCTACACGAACATGTAGGATTGATACCATTTTGAATCAACTCCTATAATTATGATAGTATTATTGTTTAGCTAATTGAAAAAAATGACTATAATATATTCTTACCAATAATTGTGTCGCGCAAAAATAATAAAACAGAGAACATATCGCACTTAGAGAGACAGTTGAATTATCCCAAAAAAAAAAAACGTTTATGTTATCAGTGCGTCGGTAATTATATTTTCAGCGATAATTGTAGCATTAAAAATCCGTTTACCGATAATTGTTTAAAGGGATTTAACGTGAGGGAGTATTTTCAAAGTGCTTTTGTCATAAAACTTATAAATCAATTCTTAAAAATTAGTTTGCCTCGAGTTTGCGTTGTAAGTCAAATTACATATGTCGATTGGTGTTTTATATTTAAACTTTAAATTCTGTCCTTAATACTGTATTTACACGTTATTACTAAAATAACTTACAAATAATTACAGCTAATGAAATTGCTTGATTAGAATGCTGCGTGCGGTTTGCACATAGTTCTCGAAACAGTGTGCAATACTTGAATGACTCACCTGTAACTGTTTTTGAAAATTTATCTACTATACATATATCATTTATTGAAAATCAACGTGTCACTCGTAAATAACAGATGCAAAGGAAACGAACATCACGTAGAAAGGAGCCACCTGAAAATGGTACGGTTACAAGTCTCAAGATTGGAATGGTGCGATGTAACATTGATCTTTATGATACGGTTCTACAGAACGTTGTTAGAAGGTGATCAGAGTTTAAGAACTGAAATTGTAATTTAGAAATGAGTTGCGAGTTAGAATACTATTGTTTTTGTAATCAATGAAGCACCAGTTTGATTTGTAGGTCATTTCAGGCGATGCAAGATGCATGATTAGATTCAATTTACAATCGCTTAACATTCTCAGGCATTGTATTCTATTCTGCTTATATCAGTCTTTAGTCTTTTGTATTTCCACAGATTCTTAGTATTGACGTTAATCTCTGGACAATTAATTATATTCCAGTTGAACTGGATTATATACTTCTTAATATAATATGAGGGATGGTTCCATTCTACATAATTATATATTGACAGGGTATCGTGTTACTCATATTATTTCTCTACTCTACACATAGTTCACATCTACTTTAGATAAGATGTCAACTACAGAAAATAATATATTTATTGATGATCAATTGTTTGGAAGAACCATTCTGTGAACCGACGCAGTTGCTGAGCAGCCGCATGGCTTTCATCTTGCAATCGGCGATTTTCATCTCGAAGGCGACGCACTTCATCCTCCAAAGAAAGACGACGCCTTGTCTCTCTTGCCACTCGCAATTCTAAAGTCGATAAATGAGATTGCAGGTCGCAAACGTTTCCCCTAAAAATTGAAACCAACTTAGACGATACAGGAGCTTAGCCTTTAGTATTTCAAAATTTAATTGTCTGCACTTACGAGACAGTTGTACCTCCATCGATGACTCTTTCTTCCGACCAGTCCTGGCCTAATTGTTTTATAGTTCTATTCGCGGAGTCCATGAGACTGGGCCAATCTATCTCTCCTTCAATCTGCGACTTTGAATCTCGTGCCACGGTTAAATTACTTATTGGCTTTGACGTGGTATGAGGGGACTTTGTGACACGTGGAGATAATCTGAAATATTTTTTTTTTAATTTATTCTCAGGGAAAGTATATCGATCGATGATTTATTGAAGATAGAGTACAGTGCCAAAGGATTGCGCACTTTTACAACAATAGTTATTCAGTAAAAGTTCAACTGCCTCACCTCTCCTCTTTGGATAATTTGTTTTCACTCGGTGCAGGGCTAGATGCTGTACTCGCATTAGAGATCACAGTAGCAGGCCGGGCCATCGTCAAAATCACTTCCGAGACGTTTCCATTTTCCTGTCCATTTGTTGGCAGGACGCTCAGCGTTGAGGTGCTGTTTCCACATAAATTTTCCCTCGATCTACATCGATTCTGTATCTCAATCATATTATTGTTCAATTTGTTTGAGTTTTGATTGTTCGATATAATAGTAGGTACATTGTTATTTGGAATAGGATTATTTGATAGCTGCATATCATCAGCGATGTAGTCAGGGTTTATCAACTTCATTAAATCCTCTTGCAGTGTACTAGACGATAAATTGGCTGAATTCCTGTGTGAATTTCTAGCTCCAGGTTTTGGCCTCGGGCTCTGATTTCTAGAACTACCACTTGACGGCGTTAAATTTCCACCTCGATGTCGATTAGCTCTACGCAATCTGGGCGATACGTTTCCGGAACCATTTGACAACTCGTCTTCACTCGGAAGTGTCGAAATATCAGTTGAATTCCCGTCAGTCATTCTCGTATCCGGAGGTAAACTAGAAGTAATGTCTTTTTGTCTGTATTCAACTTTGTGAGGCACTGGCCTCTCTGAGATACTGGTTTTTAAGCAAGTCACCTTCTCACCGACTTTAAACTCATGTGGAATCTCGTATCTTATTATATCTCTGTTGATATCAATTTGTTCTGCTTTCTTGCCATGATGTTGATGGTCTATACCGTACTTTGTGTCACTCTGAACAACCTCAGTTTCGTACTTGCTTTTCCTGAGTTCAGAATGTACTTCTTCGAACTCGTAATTGTAAATCCGCTTATCATTAGTTTTATTATCGTGATGTTCACATTTTCCATTCCTGTCATTAATTTTCACATCATATATATCAAATTTCGAGTTTCTTTCATTCGCTTTCAGGCCCTGTTCATACTTGACGTTCCCTTTGTCGGGCGTTGATTGTTCGTAATCACTAAATCTCACCAGATTATTATTGCTTCCGGATTTTGGTAAACTGTAAGTAGCGTTTTGAGCTAGTGGTAATGAATTCGAAACTGTTAATTTCTGATGACCGTGGTTTTCATTTTTATGCAAATCTCTATGAGACGCGTAAACGTTTTCTTGTTTAATTTCGTATTTTTCTTTCTGAAGCTTGACGTAGTTTGACGTAGGTTCTTGACTACGTTGCATGTTTTCAATTCTCTGATAATTTTCATGTCTACTATTTTCCAAAGCTCTTTGTGACATATAATTACTCTCTTTTGAATAATGTTCATGGTTGTGGTACTTCGCACTACTGCTGGTACTTTCGACCATCTGTTTTGTCGTCGCATAGTGACCATGTTCCTTTTCCTTTTTTTGAGTGGATCCGTTTTTGTTCCCCGTTAATACTTGATAGTTTTGTCTAGCTGGAAGCGGCGGAGGCGTTCCGTCCACGCGTAAATTGGTATCATGTTCTTGTGGCTCCAGGAGTTCATACCTGTTGGAAAAAGTAATGTTTCTTAACTTAAACGGTAAGAACACTTGAATCATGTTCATATAAAAATCGTTTTTACAAGTATGTGGACCTGAATTAGTACTTGCAGGTATTCATCAAAATTGAATTACCATCTATCGTCGGCACTGCTGTGCCCACTGCTGCTGCTTGTCATGGTGCCTTCAAGAGGAAATCTTGGATCATTGAAAGATCTCGAACTGGAACCTGTACCATATCCAGAGCTGTTACTTGACCGTGGTGGACTGAAAGATCTGTCGTAGCGTCTCTGGTGTGACATAGCAGTCTGTTGCGTCGGAGTGCTGTCAGGATTTGTGACATTCTCGTAATCACCTTCGTAGTTATTTGACAAGTATTGACAGTTTTGCAAAGTGCACCCTCTGAAAAGAGCATAATATCATTCACTGCTGATTCTATCAACAATGCAGCTTAAATTTTTTCAGTTTTAGTAAACTGACCTTCGTGGGTTGCCGTCAGGCATTGGTGGCACCACAGTGACTGTAACCTGTGCGCTGGTTTTCAAAAGATCAACCATTTGATCGTGACTCAGGGTTGAAACTGCAACTTTGCATATCTCGACCAGCCTTGATCCTTGCCTGAGTCCAGCCTGCCAAGCAAGTCCCATGCTCTCAACTTGGGTGACAACGCCATCTGGTTGAACGTGAAAACCTAGTTGACCCAAATTATTCCGTTTGAGTGACAACTCGGAAGCAGGGAATCCTTGTGTTACAGCCCGTAATCGCGAAACGATCTCCATCAACTCATCCCTTTCTCCATAGTCACCACGAACGTGAATCGTCACGCATTCACCTTGGTGATAGTAAAGCCTCAGGCTAAAACAAAACAGATTGGGAATATTTATTACTTGAATGGCATCGGTTAATTAAGTTAAGCCAAGAGCAGATCGATATTTGATAATTATCAACGTTTAGGTATTTGAAAATGTTGAAGAATTATTACCTGTTCGTCTGGGCATGCCAACCAAGGATGCTCACGCAAGCAGCTACAAATACAACTTGTCGTGAATGTTCTTCGATCAAAACTATTGTGTCTACACTTATTCCTAGGTAACAGTCTGTGTTTTGATTGCTGTCTTCTAAAATCACTTGCCAGCATATACCTCCTCGCTGTGTCGCGTCGCACGACAGGCGAGGACGAATTGGTACCTTCTTTTTACTGCTGAACGAGAGCATAGCTAAAGAAAAAAGAACATTAATTTAATTACAACAGTTTTAGAATTTCGTTCTCGTTCTTCGCAAAACGAAATGAACAAATGTAGAGAAACAGTTATTAGCGTTCCTGAACTTATAACTTTGGAACATCGTGATCACGTTTAATTTACTACTTATCATCAGTAGATGATGTATAATCAAAGAATGTAATTGCAATTCTAGTAGAGGAAGAGTCGTAATATGGGTTCTAGGATATCTCTATAGTTCTACAACAGTGTAGCATCGCACTTACAAAATTTTTGTCCGGTATCAACAACAGTGGTAGATGAGTAATTCGTAGCCAAATCTTTGAGGTACTCTTGCCTCGTTCTGGTAGCCATTGTTGCAAACTTTTCAGATCTGCGAAAAAACCATACACAGAATTCGTACATTGATTCGATAAGAAAACTGTATTCACCATTTTTTTAAATACCAGTTTACACGCTGTATCGTCGCTGTTATAATTACCTGTGCGCAGCGTTTTCGGCATTTATTACTTTCGCAAGGATAAAATCAGCAAAACCTTTTCCTTTGCTAAAAGTAGCGCCTGCTTGAATGGGTGGCCCAAATATGGGGACTTCCTTACTTCTCGAAACAGCAACGGCGTACTGTGTATTTTCCGAGCACGGATTAATCGCTCTTACAATGATGAACACGTGTTGAAACTGAGATCGTATTCTGCGAGGACTGAATGGGAGCGCTCCTGGTTCCTGTAGAAAAGATTTAATTTTTATTCACTTACACAGAATATGTGTAGAAGACCATGGAAAAGTTCAACACACAGCATCGAAGAAACTAAAGGTATACACGATACCGCACCTGGAAGACTATGGTGACAATATCATTTCCGATGTGTCTTTTCCTCAGCAATTGTTGTCTGTTGTTAGGTGTGAAAGGAAGCATGGTAGATACGTGAAATGTAAGTTCCACACCTCTGTGGCTCGCAGCGACAGCATGAGTGCCGGTCGAGTCTGTTTTGGTATCCAAGCCTGCTTTGTATCCTTCAAAACCGCGCAGTCTTATTCTTTGGCCTACATAGAAACGTTACATTGAACCACATTAGACGCACCGTTGAACGCAATAGCATCTTCGAATGTCACATCGAATGAAGAATAATTAACATTAAACAGAGAATCGACAATGAGCAAATAAGTTCTTACCCATAGTATCTAAAAATTCTAAGAATGCTGGTCCAGCATGTTGATTATTGTACATTTCTTCCTCAGTCCTTTGACCGGATCTACAGTAAAGAACGCCGACTTTATACTTGTTGGAAAGTCCCTGCTCGTCCAATCTTGCGACAGCTTCCTCGGCCGCCGGTGTTCCCAGCTTAAGACATCCAAGCTGGACCTCCGGAGCGACCAACTCGAGGATTTCTCTCATCGGCGATCTACCTTGCGGTCTTATTCCCAAGGCCTCCTCGGGAACTGTTCCGCGAAGAGTCAGTAGCTCGGATGTTCTAACTATTATTCGGTACTGATTCGAATCCTTTCGAATGCTTATGGCGACCGGCCCAAGCTGCTCATCCATGCCGAACCAGTTCTGGTGTTCCCGACCTGACCGAAAGTAGAAAAATTATAATCAGTCAACGAGCATGCTTGTTGGGTTACGCAAATTGTGACTTGAGCGATTATTACTACGCTTTAAATGCGAGTTTCGCGTTACAATTGTCAGCACGAATTTACCCAAAAAGTATCGCCGGTAATAGTGAGCTCCATCGTCGACGCTTTCGATCGGCAACGGTCTTCTCTGAAGAGGGCAAGTGTGTTTCCACAGAGTTTCACCCGGCGGTGGTTCCAGAACGGATACTCCGTAGGCTAACGGCGGTCGATGAATTCCGTTCGCCATCGTGCAGCGAGTCAAGCCGACTTCTCGCTCACCCTCACCGCCCGTTTCATTCCGGAAGAACGGACAGGACTCCAAAAGCTCGTTGCCTGGTATGATCGTAGAAAAATGAAACCACGGGTTAGAGTATTAATAAAAACCAAATCAACCAAATCTGACCAAATCATGATCAGATCATAGTGCCATTCAACAACCCACAACCACTTCCAGCATACAACATTTATCAGAAATGAAAGAAATTAACCTTTCCCATCGCCGATGTCATCCTCTGGAGCTTCGTCAGGGGTTGACGCTCGGAGCGAACTGGCAGCAGAGGCTCCGGTGGCTGTGTTTCGCCTCCTGGCCAAAAGGATGCCCCTGAGTTTGGCGGCATAGCCAAGATTAGCGGTGAGAGATTGGCAATCGTAATGGGCGAAAGCGCGTCTTCTGTGTCTCTCCTCGACGTCGGCGGACACCGAAGGACTAGCCGGGTTCTGGCATTGTTCCTGGTCGACGCCGCGTGGAGGTTTTCCGCTCCAGAAGCGATTCAGTTTCAGTCGCAACTTCGGACTGGAGCCGGTCGGCCCGCAGACCTCGTCCGTGTCCGGCGACTGGCCATCCTGCAGCCGACGGAGAAGCTCCGCGTTCGAACTTGGGCTTCGCTGATCCGGGGAACGAAAGTCCTGGAGCATTGCAGCGAAGAAATTTTCTCCAACTGGTACCGACTGCGCTACGACATCGATGCTCCCTGAAGCAGGATATATTATGTGTTATTACGAACATTTGTCACGTACGTTACACACGAGGATCAAGATTTTCTATTCTAGTCATATTCCCAATTATTAACGTTACATAGCAGAATATGCCGTGTCGCGTTTCTAACACAATATTTTGCTGATCCGAGTCTGTCGGTGATTTTTCAATATTTTCAAAGTACCAACAAAATCTTAAAAATTTCCCTTGCATGGTGAAATTTTTATTTCAATCCATTTCAGACACATCTCGTAGATATAAACAGTTTTACCATAAAGCGCAATATTTTCATCCTCTCTATGTTTAGGTCAAAGTTCGCAATTGACGTGAAAGCATTGAAATGTTCAACATTTAATCACGGAATGTCAAAGCAAAATTCACTTTGAATCAGTTGCAGGGAAATCGTAAAGCACGCGATAAGAACTACAGCTGGGACTGACCGTGCACTTGGAATAGAAAAGAAAAGAAAAAAAAACAAGAAAGTGTCCCTCAATATTTCATTAAAACCATGTAATATTTACCGTGGGAGCCATACTCTCGGCGAAGAGGAGTGTCGGGAACACGAGAAGCTGGGTCCGGACTGTGGGGCAGCTCGAGACTGGAATTCGAACGATGAAGTGCTAGACTGCGTCCCACACGACTCCCCGGTCCCCCGTTACTGCCACCGCCTCCACCGCCGCCACCGCCGCTGTTTACTGGAAGACTCGCGATCATCTCATCATTCTGTAACAAAAATAAGATGTAAAATATGAGTAGGTTTGACAATAAGTCAGGGAAATCATTGATCAAAAGTCAGAACTATTAAATACAGGTAGTACAGTATTTGCATTAACACCCAGATGATTACTGATTTTTTAACTATAATAAATGTGAGAGAGAAGCGTAACATAAAAATTCGTATCATTTTTGTAATAATTGAACCAAGGGGGGAATGTTCGGCTCTTTAACATTCGAACGAACTGATGGTAAACCTTAACAAGAAGAGTGGTGAAAGAAGCGTCGAGGTACTGTTTTAGTTGATATTTGTGACCCAGTTTCGAAAGCCACCCTCTGATAACGTCGTGAAAAAACTTTTTTTCCAGTCTTCTCAGCTACTTCCACTTATAATTGTATACAAGCTTGGTCATACGTTTACGTACATTAGACTTCGTTGAACGAGTACATAGTACGTAAGCACATAGCGAAAAAGTCACGTGCGAATGGAGCGACTTTTTATTATTGTGCCTCCGAATAAGTTTCATAGTGTTACATATATACGTGTCACGAGACAGGAGTAGTAATAATGGTTAGCGAGCTATTCTAAATTTAAGTGCTTCTAAACAAGACCAAAGTAGGACAGCTAATTAGATACCTCCCAAGAGAACCAACGCGCTCTCTCTACACATGGTACACATGGTACACATGGATCTACACACCATCTATACATGTACCTAAAATGTACATGTGGAAATAAAAATTGAAAAATAAAAATTATCCATGTGATATACCTATGTATGTCTACATGTTTTTCACGTAGGGATGATGAGGGCAGTCCTTGTGGTTCGTTGTATACACGTTCGCTCATTTCGTTGAGAGGCTTTTTCCGTGGTCTTGCCTCTTTTTAATTACGCTAGTGGGACATTTCTCCTCTCCCCTCCGCCCCTCCGTTTTTTTAAATTTATTTCTTCTTTCCTTTCATCTCTTTATGTCATTTTTACAACCTCGTGTGGATATAATCCGGCTCTCATGACTCTACGGATAAGATTACATATGCCCCAAAGGTGCCGACGACTATGCCCTGCGAGTTAATTTGCTCAACTTTAATCGGTTACTCGACTGAAAAATACTTCGTGCATGAGAATAATACGTTATTATGATTATATACTGGCGTTGCAGAAATAAAAACAGGAAAATTATCGATATTTGAAAACGAGTATCGTATGTGTAATAAATTCGTTCAGAAAGGAATAACTTCTTGCAACGTACGCTTGACGGTTGAGATCGAGCTATAGATGGAAATTCGTTACACGATCGTTAAGAAAGCTTCATACTAGCAGATATCGCGTGATACAAATTTTATTAGCCTAAAAATTTTGAAACCCAATTGCACGCGACAGATTACATAAGGATTTCTATAATTGGGTAATATTCGAATATAGAAATTGCGTTTAGAGGTAGATAAATGTGAAATCTAGGTAGGTTTACAAAGGAGCAACGGTACGAGGCCATCTTTGATTGCAGTGCGGTTTATATGTTTGAACTCATATGGAACAGCTTCTAAAAATGGCGCCGTCTCGGTCCGCAAGAATCTCATCTTCGTATACGTTAATTAGCTTCGTTCTACTTCCAACGAGCTATGCTCGCAATGTTCGGCATGTTTTGATTGCTCATCTTGGAACGAAGATCACGGCGCCGTTGTCTGCCCATCGCTTTCCTCTTTATGCGACAGATTTAGTACAAGAATTTTCTACGATTTTCAGATATCAGACTCTAATTCGGGGTGGACGTTGCCCGAAATAGAGAGAACCGTGCGATCGTCCGTAACGAAGTTCGATAATTAAACCTTTCAGTACGAGTGTGGGAGCAATTTTTACTAGAGGATTCTTATAGTCAAAGGTTTTTTTTTTTCGCTACAAAGATCTCGCACGAAACTGTTCGTGTGGGGAAAACAGGAAGTCGTTGGTATTTCGTGCCCATCCGGGAAAATTCCTTATCTATTCGATATACGTTATACACGTTGCACATATCTCATTGTAAGTAAGTGAGTCTAAAAAAGTTCAATAACCTCACAGCGCTCGGATTCATCTGAAATTAAATATATAAATGAATTTAGATTACTGGTGAATGAAAAATACATATCCACCAAGGATACCTACATAACTATAATAAAAAATGAAATTGAGCAATGAAAAACTAATCCAACGTTAGTGCACGATTCGTGCTCCTCCCGTCTAACAGCGTAGCCAAAGAAAAAAGAATTGGATCTATGGGGGTTAGATTCCTCGTGAAAATCTGAAACCGAAGTTTCTTTACCAAAACTTCGAGAGACCGATAGTTTTCGAGTTACAGAGCTTGGAAGTTCTACAACCAATAAGGAGCTCACGTTTATCGCGCATGCGCCCCAACGAGTCACGTGTCAGTCTCCCGATTGGTGAATCGCGAAATTCCCTGTAATTCGAAAACTATTAATCCCTCGGATTTCCTGCAAAGGAACTTTAGTCTCGAATTTTCACGGGAAATCCACCCACAAAATTTAATCTGTCATTATCCGACGTCCACCCTTCGTATCGCATGTCGTTTAGCGAGACGAACGCGTAAAACGTGCGAAGACGGATACATGTATAAAATAATCACTCTGCGCACCGCAGGGTCGAGAATGTTAATAGAATTCTAATCCCATATCCGAGGGATCGGACGACCCTACAATCAACGTTTCTACACCCTCTGCAGTGCGTCACGTGGTTGTACAGAGTACGGTAGACAAGGGCTGCCATCGACCGGCACCAGCGGAACGAGTATAAGTTTGGAAGTCTGCAGCGAAGAATGAAAAATGGTTATTATTCCCGGAGGGGATGGAATCGAACACCGGTAATGCGGGTCTAACGGGAGGTCCGTTCTGATTTCCATCACCCTTTGTTGTGTCAAGTGATTCTTCGTCACGCATTCACGCACGCACCCACCCACACACTTCATTATCACGTTCGCCTTTGTTACCACGGTGGTTAATTTTTCTACCAAATTTGCCATTGATCGCTCAGGATGGGTGTGAGCTGTTGCTGCAGTAGCTAGCTTCTCGTAATTGATGGGGGTAGGGTAGCTGCTATCTGTCGCTTTCAGTTGACCCATAAAAACGACCACTGTTTCCAGAAGTTGCATACGAGGGGGAAAAAAAACTCATGATAATATTCAAACAATTATAAACACAACAAATTCTGGATTAAAATTTCCGGTACCAATAACACAGTTACTCTTTTTCCTTTCGCGCAGTGTTTGGAATTGATTTTTACAAACTCAATCGTATATTGCGATGGTGCGTACCAGAAATGGTGAAACAAAAACTGAATTACACAATTCTCCGTCGATATTGAAGCAAGAATTTCTGCCCTATAATTTCTTTACTGCATTTCGATAATAATTCGATTTTAATTGCACACCCAAAGAAATCACAAAGAATAAGCTAGGCAATCAAACTTGGTGTTACAAAATGATCTCCTGATATTTGTATTCTGAGATCTCTCACTCAGGAGTTAAATGTCAATGCCTCTACATGGTTTAAGCATGACCTAAATTTCCAGGCGTAACCGTCCATCATAACTACATGCATATAGAACGGCAAAGTAGAGCCTGGGTTGCAATTAATATCACCCTATTAAACGTCGTTTGGAAGACAAATGAATTGAACGTGTTCCCTGAGAGTCACAACGTACCGCATCAGCGGTATCAACCCGACTAATCGAATAAGGATGGAAACAGGGAAATCTCAAGTGTCTCGGTGTGGTATTCATTTGGAATGTAGCCGGGACCAAATTTCAAACGAACACCAAGTTGGGCGGCAGAGCTCGGGGACTGAACATTGCGCGAATGCCATCCATAGCTGTTCCTCGATGGTCGCGTATAGAAACTTTTATCTTCTATTCCCTGCAGCACGTAACCCGGTCCAAAGACCGGATGAAGGACGACACAACAATGTCGATCCTCGCATAGCTACTGCGTAGTTTCATCGCATTCCAATTCCAAGAACGAGGAAAGCGGTATGGTCAGAAGGTCCCAGAGAAGGAAAAAGAACCAGAGCCGCGGGCACGCCTCATTATCTCAGGATGGAACCTGCAGTCACGTTGCTGCCTACCCAACGAATCACTGCCTTCTGTCCCTTTAATGCGTGGTTAGAACCTCAGCTCCGCTCTTCTATGCACCGAAACAGCTGCGATAATTCCACGCTGCTGCAGTCAGGTATGTAGAAACCAAACCAAAAACGAGAAACAAATAATTTTATACGAAGGAATTCAAGACTGCAGTTTCAAAAAAAAAAAAAAAAAAATAAAATAATCCGTTCCAAACGTCCCGAATTAAAAGTGTACACTGTACAAGTAGATTTGATATTCTTCAGTTTCTCCGAGTGTACATTATGTACGAGTATAATGTAGCTCCGAAAATCAACTTCGAGATTTAGGAGCGTCCGCGATTGAAATTGAAAATAGGAATGAAGTTTTAAAAATAAAGTAAGCAAGAGAGGAAAAAAAAAAGAAAGAATTCTTGACACGCGATCGTCCGGTCAGCTGTCCATTGACATTTACACCGAACACACACGATCGTGGCACGTTAGCCGGTTGTAACGTCTGTAACGAAATCGCTGCAGTACCAACATCGTTTCGTTTTATTGAAATTTATTTTTTTGTTTACAAATAAGTCTGCGCGGCAATATCATCGTCGTAATGACGCGAGTGAGGAAGAGGCCGGTTTTTTAAATGAAATATTTCGGTTAAACGTTTCGACCTTGTGCGCCGTCGTGTGTGTATCCGAGTCTCGAGGCGCCACCGCGGGATAATAAAAATAAAATCCACCACGCGGCGGCGCATCAGGTACCCTAGCCAAGACAGCTCAGAGAAACCAGTTATATAATAATCTCTGAAATATTTTTGAACAAATTTTACGACAATGACTGACAGTGCGAGGATCTTCCCGACTATCAATTAACCCACACAACCGTCAGTCTTCTGCGTTTAATGTATACGTATACCTTGTACCAAACGCCTTTTACCAACTGCCATGTAATAAAAATAAGGTAAAGGAGGTAAAATATAGAAAAAAAAACAGAAAAACAATAATTATGTACCCTGCAGAGGTTTTTCCATTAATATCATAGTCGGGGAATCCGTAAATCAATCGATTCCAAAAAAAAAATAAATACAAAATAGAAAAAACGTACGGATCCTTGTAAAATTGAGCATATCAATGAGGATCCGGCCGACGCGGCGGTCGGCATTCCACGTATCAAAAGTCAAAACATTTATTTTTCGCATCCTGTTCCAGTATCGCGTAATTGATGTTAAATGTAATTTATGCAGCTACTGGATATTGACACCATGAAACCAGCGAGTTGATGCAATCGACGCAGTCGTAATCGGGTTCTATGGAACAACAACCGTGTACTAGTGTGACAGTCGTCGCACAGACGACGCACATTGCAACAACAACCTACCAGGGACAAGACCAGTTAGTTACCTGCGAATTACTGCTCCATACATGTCCGCACCACGTGACCACACACATGTGCTGAAGTTTATTACCTGCACCACGTTTCATACATGTGACCGTAATTGCAAACCGTAAAGGGTTCGTTTTATTCTTGTTTTTCTTTTTTTGCAAAAGCACAGGTTCACCGTAGAGAAAAAAAAACGTACTTTACCGTTAAATTAACATGTGCTGTTATGCTGTAACTATGCTCTCCTGTCACACCATATCTTCGTTATATTTAATTATTTCAAGTTTATAATGTTATATTGCATCAATTAACTGTAGCAACAATATTCACAGAAAATGAACCAGTAGCAACTCCTGTACCCTTATAACTGATTGCCGTTGAATGTCTAAAGGAAAAGAAACCCGGCATCAGCTTCGGAAATCGACACTCGATACAGGCGCGATTAAGATAGAATGGGGGGGATGGGCTCGGAATGAAGAAGGGAATTAAGAGAGGAGAGGACTATTCGTGAAGGGATCAATTTAGCTGACGCTTCCGCCTACACGGGTTTGTATTTCAAAAGCTGAAAAGCGGACGGGATGTCGTGTTATTTATTGAGCGTTATACACACACACTATATGTATGCACATAGGAAACGGGATCTATATATATTTTTTCGGAGGCCTCGAACCAGGCCGCAGAAAATACCTACAACTTCCTCCACCTTCGAAGGGTTTCCGACACACCGTTCCACGCCCGATTTTCGAGTTCACAGGTATAGCGTAATATTTTTGGCTTCCTAAATCCTGTCCCTTTCACCATTATTAGAGGTGCAAACATTTCGCGTTTCCGTTATCCCCTGATCACACGATGTATACGGTAAGTAGTAGGTATGTAAAAATCACCAGGAAACACAGAGTCGTTCCCTGTACATATTGTACATACCGGGGCAATCTCTTGGAAACTTAAAAATCAACCGATCATGCGCTAAATAATTAAATCTCATTGGTCGGCGAAATCGTCCCGCAGCGTAACTCTTGTCTGCGACGCAGGCGTGCCAACGTATGCAAAATGTGTACGTTTGAATTTTGAAACAGCATAAGCATTAAATTCCGACCGTTCTTTGAAGAATCAATTTTCCGAGCAAATAACAAATGCTTTCCAAACCTTTCCGAGTCACTGCCTCAATTATTTGATATTCTGACCTCGAAAATTCACATCAACCACATCGCCGACAGAAACAGTTTGACAGGTGAAAACTCGGGTTGGCCAGCCTGCGCGAACAGCCGATAAAACTCGCGCATGCGCGGTTGATTTTCAAGTTTCAAGAGATTGTCCCGGTATACAACACGTATAATTATTGTTGCCCAAAGAATTTCGATATGTTAATTCAACGTGTAAGATGATTAACGAGTTTCTCTCGAGTGTAACAAAAATTGACCAGCCAATTACTCCGCGCGTTGGTTGTTTCTTCGTGTAAATGACAACCCGCGGTGCTTTTCGCTAGTACATGATACGTATAATACGGTAACTCTGGGCGCAGCATTAACTACATCGAGGGTAGCTAGGTGGGTACGTATATATAGATAGGCGGGTAACTAAGGCTGCGAAGACGAGGTTCATTCAACGGTTGGGTACTCGTAAAGCGTACTCCCACGGTGGTTTACCTCCCGGATAAGCGTATACAACCGAGAGGAACGCTGAGAACGCCGCCCGTCTCTTACTCGAGAGAGAGCCGTACCGCGATAGGATGAACCGGTACCCGGTGCATGCCGTTGGCTTAGGCTATAATTGGAATATGTGCCAAGAGGGCCTATGGTACAGCAGACAACATCGAAACGAGACCTGCATTCACCGAGGTGCCGTTTTCAATCGCGGACTCGTTAAGTTCGTTCCAAAGTCGACCGAAGACCAATCGAATGGTCCACGTGTCCCAAAACGCGCCTCTTCTCCTGGACACGCTGATATTATATTTCACACCAGAAATATGTACGTTTTACACGTTCAGTGAACGTTTGAAAAGGCACTTCGGATCATTACCCGACCCTGTAGTTTGGAAGTGTCGTATCTTCTGCTGTATCACTTTTCAAAGCGTCTATATGCACTTTTACATCGTTATGTAATATAACTATACGCGATAAGCTGTCGGTAAGTATATAATGTAAAAGACTGACGCCAGGCAACCTCACCCTGCGTTATATCCGTTTCATGAGTTTCGAGTGCCATAAAATTCTGACGGGAGGGTTATACGCTATGATCGTCTTCAGCGGCTCTGAAATCCTATCCAGATCAGGATTACATAACTATGATGGGTTTACTCTAAACGTTGCACGCACTATGTAAAAGTTACTGTAATAATTTAGTAGATACGTTCTCGACGACGCGACATGTTTTACGACTGAAACTAAATAGTAAGCCATGCCGAGGATATAAAAATAACGTATACATTCTGCCATGAAAGTGCCTCGCATTCGAATGGATACATTTTTCAACGATCCGGCTATTTCTATCACTTTCGAATATATACACCAACTACAAAGCCAGGTTATCATCAGTTGACTCAAAGTTCATTTAAAAAATGCACTTATGCTGTGTTTCTTTGCACGCCAATTTTACTTGGCTTCGGTAATAATAAAAAAATAATTTGGCACCGGTGTTGGTTTTTTAAAAATTTCTTTTCATTTTACGCGTTCCTCGTTTCGATTTCCGTTTATATTCTCTTTAGTGTTGTGTTTCACGTCCGTTAGAGATCATTGGTCCAATTGTTTTTGTTTTCTTTTTACCTGCCTTCTCGCGATTCGATCCGAGCACGATATCCGCGTTCACCGCCAGTTGCATACATCGATGCCGCTGCTGCTGTTGCAGCGAAGATCTTATCTCGCGAGCAATGTGCGTCGCGTCGTCGCCTTATATACGCCGGAAGGCACTCGTTTCTCCGTCTCTTTCTACAAGTCCAGAGCTTACACGTACGTACGTATAATATACACGTATATGTACACCTATGCAAGCGATCTCGTATGCAAAGTACTTATTCGGGAGAGGCTCCGGTCAGCCAGAGTAGGCCAACGATATTCGCATACACGTACCTGTGTGTATATATCGTTAAACGACAATCACTGTGTATACATATCGACCCAATGGAGGAAAATCACTCTTGAGCTCCACGAGATCCGTATAATCGTACAGCTTACCTTGTACACCGGTACATATCATTCGACGCATGCGGTGTCCGCTTCTTAACGTAAATTAAACGGAGCTACTTGTACTTGTTGTTGCACGTTGCAAAGACATCATATACCCAGTGGGTTAAAATCGTAATTCTGAAATCGAGCAATCGTTGAACAAGATCGATAGAGCAAAAGTTCGGTCTAGACTGTCATGTACGAAACTCGTATAAAAGAATGGTACCGATGTTCACCGAGTACCAACGAACTGTCACATCATAGTTCTCACAATCAGTTTTCCATACTCTGAGATCACTGTGATAAAATGCCAAGAATCCCACGGGTGTGATTACTAAGGTACCAATTATTTCCCCCCCCAAAATGTGCCCATGACGTTATAAAGACAGCGATGCGCAAAAAATGACGTATCAATCGAAGTTGAGCATGTTGGCAAGTGAGTTCTCACTACGAAATAACCACACTACTGTTCAACAAAGCTCATTACCGAAATGTAGTCACTTGTTGAAATGACCAGTCGAGGTTAAAACATCGGTGTGACATTTAGTCGGTCAGTGTCTGGAGTTTGGTTAGAGAGCTGAACCTGCGGCAGTCTAGGTTTCAAGTGGCTGCTTCGTCTCTCATACAGAACTAGCCGCGTGTACGTGCAACCAAGTTTATCCGACGCGTGACGATGTCCAAGCTGGTGTATGTTCATGGGAATATGCACGATGCGTGCAGTGCGTGCAAGCGATGGGTGGTGGAGTACGCGCATGTTGGGTAGGTTGATAGGTGGAAGATAGTCGGTGTGGCCGTACCTAAGCCGCAGGTGAATCAAAACCAGTGTGTGCGACATGCGCATGTCGTGTATATATACCCATACGAATACGCACCTCGTGTGTTACGCTGGTTTTGACCAGTTGCTGTGCTGACTCCAGGATATTTGCTTCGATAGTTTTCACGGCCGGATCGTTTATTTGAATGAAGGATCAATTACAGGGGGTCTGTGATATACATAGAGCCAAATGCAACCTGTCGAACAGACGAAGTACCAGCATTTACGAATCCATGAAGTCAAGTTATTACTCGGAGAAATGTAAATTCGATGTGAAATAAGCATACTGAAATCGACTATCGGCACTTTTGTGACAATGGAAGTTAACGCGGCATTCCATCTGATACGGAGTGACTGTTTTTCTCATGGATCCAATTTGCAGTCATCCTCCACTTCTTCGCTGTCATTTGTTTCAGTATGGAGATGGTTCGATCTCCCATTGAATTTATTTCTGCTACAACACGTCAGCTGGGTGTTCCACACCTGAGAATACCAACTTTTCTTGCTTTTCCAGACCGATGAACACCCTAGTCACTGGTGTAACTGACAAACGAGTACAACCATACCTTGCACCATCCCTGTTCTTCCGCAAATTCGAAAGTGCAGGCAAGGACTGTCCTGCTTTTGAAGCATCAGGTATGTACAATGTTTGGTTGTGTTCCTGTACGTAAGGTGAGTATGGGTACAGTACATATCGTGTAACACATATATACCTGTGACTGGTCAAGTGTTCGACGATTCGCGTGGGATCGCCTCGAAGGACACGAGTTCCGTTGAGGATATAACCAAGCAGGCACTGACCGTGGCATCGAAAACAGGTTTCTCAGTTAGATTTTATACGTTATGTAAGACAAACGCGTGCAGTATGTCATAAGCATTGGTGTTTTATTACGGACATTGATTGTAGGCAGGGGTGAAAATTTGCCGAGAGGGTGGAAATTTCGACCGACGGCCAGCGTTAGGTAACTCTTTGTAAAACCATCAATTTAACGTTCACTAAAGAAATGCACAAGAGGACAAAGTTATTGACGTTACTGTAACGATGCATGTTTAGGAAACATCGTTACTTCGCATCTTTCGCAATGTCGGAAATTTAGTAAACCTTGATAAAAAAAAAACATATTCTTATTTTCGAAAATCAAAAATCAACTCCTTCAAAGTTGTTCGAAAATTGCGCAACAATGATTTTTTCTCTAATGTTTCGTTACGTTAACGTTACTAACTTCAGCAATATGACTTCTTTTTTTTTTACATAAATCGGAAATCTTTTTCTAAATTATAATAACGACGCAGGAGATCATTATCACGATTCAGTTGAAATGAATTCCATCAATTTGCAGTCTACTGAATACGGAAATCATTGTAAACACACGAATAAGATCCATCCTATTGATTTTCAAGAAAAAAGCCAACTTTGTACAGTGTACACTGTATTATACCTGCTTAATTCATACGATTGTTCGAATCTCAAGTACCGATCTCTACCCATGCGTATTATGCCTTGAATCCTTGATCAATTCCCTTGAAAGTTTGTCCGTGTCTTCAAATGTTTAATACCTACGGCTACGGTATAAGTTCCGGTTGGCAAGACATTGAGCATGACGACAAATAAATATATGTACGTATATCAACAGTTTTATCTTTGCCGATGGCGTTAGTATCTACAATGTTATACACAATAGCTATTCCTAGGAGCAACGATTTCCTTTTATTGCGGATAGAAATAGATGCGAGAAGAAAATACATTTTTCTATGTGATATCTATTACACAAGACGAAATTTGTAGGCCAATATAATTATATGTATATACCCGTAGTACCTATTTCGAATAATCTTGTTCACAGTTATCTTCATCCCACGATGCTACTGCCTTTTATTTCAATTTCGTTTTTATTTTTTTTTCACTTCACCTGTTAGGAATGTAATATAATCCAATTGTCCCACGCACGACGGGTTTTGACGTACCTACAATACGTATAAGGCAAAACTAAAACTGAATATATTGATAGGGTCATTTGAAAGCTTTTTCGTTAGTTAATCTGACTAGAAAAAAAAAGAAGTTGAAAATTGCGTAGATTATAATTTTACAGACCTGGGTTCGCGAGTAATGATGAAGAATAATTACGAAACTGAAACAGACACAATGAGTCGAAGACCAAGTTTCCGGTATTTTACTACAGCAGAAGGTCGTCTCGTCTGCGAAGTAATTTTTTATTATTCGTGGGCGGTCAGCCGAGCAGTAAGAAAAAAAGTTAGTAAAATTGAATTGCATGGCGAGAAACTGGTAGGTCTAATTGTAATCCGACTTGACGGAGATAATGTGAATAAAAAAAAAATTGAAAATAACATTCAAATCGATCAATCATCATCCACCGATTCATGTCACGGCCGAAGTCGGCGACATTTTGTTTTTTTCCCTCCAATGAAGTTGAAGTTGAAGTTGATAAAATTTACCCAAAGAAAAAAAAAAAAAAGAAAAAAAAGAAAAGGAGAAATAAAAAATCATTTTCTGTAACACGAGGCTGTAGAGTTCGAGGGAATCGATTTTGTAAAATTACACGAGTATATATTTCAGCCTTACAAGATAAGAAAGCACAAAGAAAAAGAGGTGGACTAAGAAAAATGTCAGCTGACCCCAAGACTGGCGATCGAGATGATCGCAGATGACCTTTTGCTAATTTTCTGATTCCCAGCACGCGACTACAGCTATGTGCAAAATTATACAAGGCATGAAATGCAAGCAAATTTGTTTACGGTAAAATTTATTCATACAACTTCCGCTGAACGTTAGTGTAATAAAAAATACCGACGCTATGCATATTAATATTAGCAGATTCATGTTAAAAAGAAAAAAAAAAAAAAAAAGAAAAAGAAAACAAATCGTATATACAGAATAATTAAATCCCCTGTATAATCAAGATTCATTTGATCACAATTTTCAATTCGCATCTGAGGCGCAATTAATTACGCTGTAATTAACTCATTGTTGGGGTTTTTTCATCACATGCCTCTGTAGATAAAGTGTGAGGAATTTCGCACGGGATGAATATTTTTCTCTCTGTTCTTTGTTTGTTTATTTATTTATTTTTTGTTTTCGATTATGACGTTTAATTTGTTATTACTATACTGTTTTTATTATCCAATGTAACACGAACGCGTCGTTAGGTCACTGTACGAGTTAATTACGAGGTGTAGCCACCGGAGTCCATCCTCGCTGGGGCTAATGATAGGTTCCCATATCCAGAGCATCGTCGCCCCGGGCCGGTGAAACGCCATCCTCCACCTTCTTCTTCCTACCATCTTATTTCAGGCCTAAGATTACGCCTTAAATTCGTTATTCATCGAACCTCCCAACGATCATATTCCGTTTTAAATCGTCCTTCAGGAATAATTTCAGTTCATCCAATCTCACGTAAAGCTCCGCAACGTCTGTACGATCATTCGAAATCTAACAGACTTAACAACATTGTTTTAGAGCTTACAAAATATTCCTTTTTATTTTGTTTTTTTATATTTATTTATTTTTTTTTCTTTATCCTTCCCGTCCGCCGTACACGGTGCGTGAAATATGATATTGAATCGTTTACACCGCTCTTTGAACATTTCTCCAGCCGCTGAAAACGACAACAAATTCATAACCGGAAACTCGATGATTCCCATCGCCGATTCAACCGGAATATACTCGCAGCTGAGGTGTGAAAACTTTCTTGCAAATGGAAATTAGTTCTCTTCGATGCTCGGTAATAAACTTACACATTAAATTCATTGTACATTACATAAAATCACACGCGCACAGAATCGTAACAACTGTCTAATGGGAATGACTCTCCTGTAGGGCATCGAACCCTGCTGCTCTGCAGGACTCGAGAGATTCCGTCTGTCTCTCTGTCCATTATTCGTCTGCGGTAAGTCGACGACAGCTGGTCTGGTACTTATCCGACTCTCTTCTACCTCCCTTCGGTCGTTTTTCCTTTCCTTTCTTTTCTTTTCTTTTTTTTTTCATTACACCGTATTGTTTATATGATTGTTTGAAAAAAAAAAAAAGTTCCTTCACCATCTTTTTATTGTTAGTCCCGCGAAACTCGCGCACTGCGTTTCACGTAACATATATTATGTATACCTATAAGCATAAATTTTTTCCTCCTCCCTCCCTTAAACGACACATATGGGTTTCTTTCGAAAGAAAATTTTATGGGAGACATTCTTAGCGGTGGTCTGTCATAACTTTTTTCTATATATATATATATATATATATATGTAGAACGCGTAACGTATTACACGCACACTCGATCAGTCATGTATGGCACAGCTTACGCAAAAGGCGTTCATTTTTTACTCGCGAATGGAGTGCATCTTTTTTTCTTCTCGAGTGTTTGGCACGAAATCGTCGTTTCTTTTCAACTTTTATTTGCAAAGGGCTTGATCTTGCAGATCGGTAAAGAAAAACCGTGTTTCAGATATGATTTTTAAAAAACCAGGTCGACATTTTTTATTGTTTCTTTTCTTTTTTTTTTTTTACACTTTTCACAAGGGAAAATTATAATTTTCCAATTGTAGAATTGAGTTTAGCATCCGGTAAATCGTAATGTAGCCAAAAATTATCATATTCAGCAAAGTAAACTCCTGCATATTCATTCCAAGGTTATAAGTTAATGATACTATTTTAAAAATATATCATAACGTTAACTTTACTTCTTCGCAAAATCTTTAACACGTACACAATTTTTTCCCCCTAAAACAATCGTTCCACTTTAATTATTTCAACACAACTTGTCAACAACTTTCTGCAGTCAAATTTTAAATAATTATCTTATAAATTTCATCTGCTTGATGACAGGTTTAAAATAATTAAAACAATGATTCAAACTGCACTTTGAATACTGTCCGTATAATGCCAACACCTCGATTTCCGTATTCGCTGTATATTAATTATTTTTTTTCACGCAATATCGGTGCCAATGTCAATGCACGCATGCGATATATATATATATATATATATATATATATATATATATATATATATATATATATTCGAAATGTATACATATACCTGTACAGGATAGGTAGCTGGATGCCGAAGGTATCTGACTGGATGACTAACGCGATTCTCATTGGGATATGTATATACATATACGTAATACTACTTCGTAACTCTTTCAATTCCAATCGATTATACATGCAAATATTTGTGTGTATATATATGTATATATATATATATATATATATATATATTCGAAATGTATACATATACCTGTACAGGATAGGTAGCTGGATGCCGAAGGTATCTGACTGGATGACTAACGCGATTCTCATTGGGATATGTATATACATATACGTAATACTACTTCGTAACTCTTTCAATTCCAATCGATTATACATGCAAATATTTGTGTGTGTGTGTGAATAAAATAGTCACCGCCTAAGCGTACATGGAATGCCATCGGGGATTGCCTGCGCGTATACATAAAAGACTATGATGCTAAGGTACCCGAAGTTTACACGCGTTTGCCTGTAATTATACGGCGACACGAGTTACACACCGCGTGAGACGTTGGAGTGTGCGTACGCGTAATGAGGTATGCCAATGCATTTTTCCAAGCGAATGAAACAACGGGAATTTGAATAGAAACATAGAATAAAAAAATGAACAAATAAAATATTGGTAACGTTATCCCGTCAATTCACGATAAACAAAGCGATCGAAATTGTTACTGCATCGGATATAAGTGAACATTGTTGGTTCGGTTTGCTTCTTTTGTGCCAATTTGGAAGTTCAGTCAATAATGCAATCTCGTTACGTCTTAAAGCCAATCCAACTATACCGATGCTGGAATTGAAAACAAATTGCAAGCCTTGTTCGGTTATGTTTAACGATAAATAAATATGGTACTGCGGAGGGCTTTGCGCATTCTAAATAATTGCTTAATGTACTCTTTGTTTTTTCTATACTAGTGGTCGTCGAAGTGCATAGGGTCGAAAAATCTTACGTCAGAGACGAAGAAATCTAAGAAAGTATAAATATAAATGAGAATATCGAGTTTTCACTCTCTCTCTCTCTCCCTTAAAAAAAAGGGGGGGGGGGGGGGGGGGGGGGAGAGAAAAACAGTAATAAGAGTGTGGAGTATGCGAACAGCATAAAAGAGTAGAAGAAAATAAAGACACTCAAACATATTCCAACAATCTCTTCTTCATTTACAGGAATAATTATTATATAAATAGTTATAGGCAATGATATAAAGCAAATATTATTAAAAAAAATAATATCGTGTGCGGATATAATTTCATTGCCGTGAATAAAAATACTGTAAAATTACGAAGTATAAAGGGGTCAAAAGCCTAGGACTTCCATTTCAAATTTTGGTCAATAATTGTGTCGGAATGCGAGGCCCCGAAATTCCGACGCTGATGACGAAAAGGGCCTTTGGCCGGTTTGGTGATTCATCGAGCAACAACCACCACGTGTCCCACCATATCCTCCGTCCTTTACTCCCGTAAGAAGGAAGCTTCGAGGTATGAGAAAAGCAGGCGGTCATGCACGTGTGTTTCTTTCTTTTCTTATGTAACGCTGTACTGCAGCAGGGAATAAAGGGCGGCGGTTCAGGGCCCAAAAATGGCCCATCGAGAGATTCCGGAGCAGAAAAGGGCCGCCCACCCTCCCGCCTTGCGCTTCTGCACCCGGGATCGCATTCCGGAACGCGTGTACAAGCAGCAGCAGCAGGAGCAGCATCGGAAACAGCGGCGTAGGATTCGCGCCAAATTTCGTTTCTGTTTTATATGATTTATTTATTCGTTCGATAATCTTTTTTTTTTCTTTTCCTTTTTTTGTTTTTTTTTTTTTTCCCTCCACCGTGCCAAAAATTGAAAATCAGGAACAACGAAACGAGGATCGGGAAGAGAGAGAAGGAACGCTGTGTACGGCATTGCGAAAAATTGAACAACAATCGTGCGGAAACAAGCGTAATAATTAAATCTCTCCGTGAATTCGCGCACGTTGATCATGATGCGATCTATTCAAAAATATGACACTCGGGAATTTGTCCGTGAACGTTGAATCAACGCGTCATTCTCGATCCTGATGCCCACACACACCCTGGACAGCCTACGTAAATCTAACCGTAAACGGGGGTAAAGATTACAGGTGTAATCCTGCTGACCGAGTGTATGTATCGATCGTTCGGAAAGAATTCGCGTTATTGGCATTATTTCGATTAATCGATTAGTTGGTTAATTAATTAATCGAAGGTGAGCGCAACTACGCGTTAAAAATACGGGAAAGATTAGCTTGGTTTGTTTTTTTCTTTTTTTTTTTTTTTTAATTCGCCTTAAGAAAACGATTCGTTTCAAAGATCCACAGCAGAGAAGATCTTTCTAAATATTTTACATCCGGTTTAGTGTACGATAAATATTCAGTTCGTAACATAAAAATATAATTCTGTACAAGTAGGTGTTTGTAAAATATTTTTTACATGTTTTTGATAGAAATATAAGAAAAAAAAAAAAAAAAACTACGTGCAATTCTTTCGAAAATTTTATAAATCCATAACTGAATACTTTTCACCGTGAATATTGAACCGTTTTCAACGTTCCATTGATTTTTCTGGTGAATTGAATCGAACTGTAAAGCCCCCCCCCTCTAAATTAATCAATTTTTAATTTGCGAGAAAAAAAAGTTTTCCTCCTCTTTCATTATCTCGTAAATAATGCAGTCGTAGTAACGGCATTAGATCACCGAAGTTCACGACAAATGTACGATTCAGCGAAAATTTTCAACAAGAATCACAAAAATCACAAAAATCACAGGCATCAATTCGTGAAATTCTTATGGAACATGAATGGATGGATGAGTCATGCATCGGCATGATCACGCAATATGTGTTATATTTCAGACGCGCGGAGCATGTGAAATTCAATTAACCGAAAATGAATGAATGAACGAAGAGATGCCGGAGTATGTCAAACACGTGCATAAATTTGAGGACGATACCAGAAAAAAATGAAGAAAAAACTAGAAAAAAAAAAAAAAACAATGGCCGGAGAAATTACCTCTTTCACTGGTTCTTTTCCGCGTCGTTTTATTCCGCATAACGATGACGAGATCAGATTGGCGATTCCTTGAAAACATTCGCCACATTTCATCTTTCACTCATCGTCAAAATTAAAAAAAAAAAAAAAAAAACACAAATAAAAACGAACAGACAACCGAATAAAAATTCTCATTCGCAAAAAACGAAACACAAAAACAAGCGTTGCAATATTATCGCGTAATAATCGCTCGCAAATAACTCTCGCGCACTATGATTAACGGCATAATTATATATTATATCATTCGCACGGTCGTACTGTATATTGCTATTATTATTGTTATTATTATTATTGCACAAGTAAATCGCGTACAACGAACAATATACTCCCGATACGTCGACGAGTTCTCTCATTCGCGAATCGAATGTAACTGAAAATCAAGAAACAGATACGCGCTTTTCCACCTCTCAAACCGTCCGCTCCCCGACACGTTCAAGACAGGCCACCGATTTTGCCGTTGCCGAAAACTACGCGTTTACAATGTCTAACGGATATCCGAACCTAAACGTGCTTCGACAGGCAAAATCATGCCTTACCCCCCCCCCACACCCCAACCAAAAACAAAATAATTGCTTGCGAGCTGTTTTCGCATGGTTCTGCAAGAATGGAATTTGCGCGAGCTGATATTCTTACACACACACAGACATTATTAAATATTCATTTGTTTATATGTATAGTTGTACGTATGAAAGATAGGAAATAAAATTCGCATCATCAGCTGTACCCTGTACGTTACTGACACGCTGCGGTTTATCTCTATGGTATTCGTACGTACGTAGATACCACATGCGCGTGAGTATGCGTGGGGAATAAGGGGGAGGTGGTCCTTCTCTTTGACCAAGGATTTGGGTCAGATGGTATCGGTGAAGAGGAAAACGAGCCTATGACGTCACGTTACGGTTGAAAAATACATGTTCGACAAATTTGTTTCACTATAAAACATATTTCTATTTTTTACTCTCTAATATTGTCATTATACGTGTATAATACAGATTTTTCACGTTTTTTCCTTCATTTTCTTTTTCTCTGCAAGCGTCGTTCGGTAATATAATAAAAAATGAATAACAATGAAAAAGGATGAAAAAATGGAATGAAGAAAAAAAAGTTTTCGCAACATTTTTAGCACGCACAAGTTATAGATTTTATGCAGCGATTATAAATTCTTATTGTATCGAGGCAACTGTTTCATTTATTTATTTTATTTTGTTTTTTATTATACGTATATCGAATGTATTACGCGTACGTATTTCTACATTATTTATTCATACAAACCTAATATACCTATTTACGCGTATGCATGTAAAAGCCGGTTTACATATTATACCTTATATTGCCGGAGTAAATTCTCACTCATTAAAATAGAAGATAATAAGAAAGATTCCCTTTTTCTTCTACGTTCTATAAATAGGCGCACCGATTTGACTTATCATTTTTATCAGATGCAAGGCTTCGATAATCATCAACCAAGTTATAACAGACTTACATCTATAAACGTCTGAAATAATCGAAGTATGGATGACCCGTACAACATATGATACGTATATGGACCTACGTAGGATCCTAAAATATATTATCGAGGATACAAACTGTCGACAAGTAAAACCAGATACCCATTATTTCTCACCTACGAAGAAACACGAACCGACTTCCAATTAAATATAAAAATAAGTAGGTGGATAACATACGTGTACGTGTACGTGTATGTATATGCATATACATTTGTAATATATTATAAATAAACTAAAGGATGTATATTTTAGCCGTTTCAAAATTATCAATACCGTAAGTTACGGTATAATAATATGCAAATGGTATGTATGTGAATATGCTAATAAGAGATTTGAACGTATAATAATAATAATAACAATAATAATAATAATAATAAGCGCAGCTTCCTTTCTTTGTCTTCGCGTTACGTCTTTTCGATTTGACGCCAAAAGTCGCAAAGAAATTGAAAATTAAATCACTGCCTCGCTTGGACCAGTTTTGTTGCAAATATTTTCCTTGCGTGTCGATTTTTTTTTTTTTTTTTTTGCCGTGTCAAGTAAAAATTTCAAAAACCATCAATAACCGGTTATTTCTTTAATTTACGTACATGGTAATTTTGCTGAAAGAGAAATCGCAAACACGTTATGGGCGCGTTTTATACAGAACTGGCGCTTGTTAATGATTAGAAAAAATTAATTAAAAAATTAAATAAATACTCCACCCTTTCAACAATGAGTTGGCAGAGTGATTATGGAGTCGTTTGCCACGTAATAAAAATACTCGTAGAGATCCGAAGATTTCGGTCGAAGCCGTACGTATAACGAAGATTTAATACGAGGTACGCATAGAAATTATAATATCAATATCATGTTTAGGTATTATCGATATACGCGTTTATATTCTGTAAAGATAATGCAAAATGGATGCACGCATCTGCCTCGCGTGACAAGAAACGATCACTGTTCAAGTTTTACGTATTACAACTCACAATATTAAATCCTGTACCTTATAGAGTAAGACGATTATAATTATTGTTCTTCGGTTTTTCAGTTTTTCACCTTTTTCTTTTTTGCATTTCGCTCGTCGACACACACGCACGTGTATGAAACGTACGAACACCTCTCTTCTACATACTTTGCACACATATTTGCTGCAGCGTAAACGCGTAATTTGCATTTAACCCGTACAATTATACAGTACAGCATCATTATACACAATCAAGTTTTGTCGTAAAAAAATCAACACCGAACACCTATTGTTTTCAATAAATAAGAAGATAATTGTGCAATACTGAGAAGTTGTTGCCGATTTTCAAACTACTTTACCTCTGCATGTACGAAATCATTTCAATCATTTATTGCGTCGTTGATGTACAACATAATCGGGTGTAATCTGACATGACTGAATAAATGCGCCGGATTAAACGAACGGTATTGAATTCGTTCATTATACGCATATAATTTGTCCAACAATTATTCTCGTAAGGTTTACAATGTACGTAACGTATAATTGTAAACACGTGCAGAAATAATTCCTTCGGGTACAATAAAAATGACGTATTATGTGTCTATGTATACCATCTACACGTTTGTACAATGTACATGTATACAAACATGTAGACGAAATATACTCGCGCTTATTGTTAGTTAGAGACAGAAAGACAGAGCTTGAAAAGGTTAAGGACCGGATCAAAAGCCGATTGTAACTTCGCTCAAATCGTTCATTGTCACTTCTCCAGGTTGGATCAGGCGATAAAACTTTCCAGTGCAACGACTGATTCTTTGTTACTAGCAATAATAACAGACAGTGAAAAAATGCACACAAACTTGATACACAACGCGTAACAAAATATAAAAAATTTCAAATGATCTCCGTTTAAATAAAATACGTATCGAAAGCCGGTACGAAACGCGAAGGCGGCTGAATCCGCGTAAGAAGATCGAAGAGGTGAGAGAACCTTGTGTGAGTTACCGTGAAAGGCGGGTGGTTATTATTGTTCCAGGTAAGCGTACGTAAAGGAAGGATGAGAAACTATAATGAAAGTACGGAGAGAGGGAAGTGATGCAATAAAAAATAATAAGTAAAAAAATAAAAAAATTAAATAAAACTGTTTCAACAATGATACGCCTCTCATCCCTGACAAATGACTATCGGCGTATAACCACCTCTTCTGACATAGATGAATCGTGACAGGGTAACGAACGTTTCAAAAATCACGCCGATAGGATCGTCGCGTTCTAAGAATTATTCACACGTATATACAGTGTATATGTATATATTATATATATATATAAAAACACACACACAACATATATTGTATATTACATTATATAGCTGCCAACGCGCGTGGGTCTGATTTAAATTGATGAAGAAAACGAGGACGACGACTATCGTCTGTATTATACGGACTCGGTTCAACCACCACCAACCACTTGAAGCGATGTTATATGTGTATGAGGCAGGATTCGTTGTTCGACGATTTGTATAAAGCCAGTCGCTGCTTCGCCTGCGAATATTTCCAAATGCCTTGTTGTGGGAAAACTTTTACGACACAGCGATACTATGTTCTCGTAAAATTTTTCGTAGGTTTCATCGAGACCTCGAAAACACTTGAACGTAACTTTTTTTTCATCTACAGTAAGAGTTTATTTAGTCAGCCTTCGCGTATAAGTTTGTAATTCAGGTTCGGCTTGGCTTGGAAATATCGTTACATCTCGAAAAGTATTTATCTGGTTGTAACGATACTGTAGCCTGAAACTTGTCCAGACGTGTATATCAACAGAAAAAAAACGGAGTCAAAATCGGTTTAGGAGTTCCGGAGTTATAAGCGAAGTAAAGAAGAGGAAGAAGAATAAGAAGAAGAAGAAGAAGAAGAAGAAGAAGAAGAAGAGAAGAGAAGAGACGAGGACGCTGTGAATTTAATGGAATTATAAAGACTTGGAGAACTTTAAATCCTTCAAGTAGATTAATAAGTTCAAAATTAATTTGCTATTTCCATGATGTTCCCAAAAAGTGTACAAAACGGAAATACTTGAATTAGGTATAAACAAGAGTTTACAGATATCAATTTGTCGCTTGAAATTGCTTTGAATGGTAAAACATCTGGTAAGAATTCATTCAATTTTAATAATATGACTTGGGTAAATTTTTATTTATTTTTTTTTTTTTGAGAAAATTAATTTGAAACATTTTTAAAAAAACTTTTTTCATACTGCTAAAGTTTTTTGATAAGAATCTAAATCAATGCGATCTTGAGTAATGAAATATTGAACGATGCGGTCAATGTGATAAACAAAAGTGTCTCAGTGCAGAGATTCCAGAGAATAATCTTTCGACTGAAATGAGTTATCGTTGAGTAAAATCGAACGAATCTACCAAATTTTCGAACATTTTTAAACGATTTCAAACGAAAAAACGTGCAGTCCAATCTTGCCGGACAATTTCCACAGCTGCCGAAGAGATATATATTACAGTGGTAAAAAACCTAAAGTAATGATACGAATACAATCGCTCACTTATGGCTTATCATCGGTCTCGAATCAAATATTTACTCGATCGATACAACTCCGTTTACGTTGATGCGTACATAGGTATGGCTCTATAACGCGATAATATAACACCGGATGCATTGCGTGCTTTACGGTCGAGTTTAACAACCGGATTTGAGAAAAGCCACGCCCTGCACTGCAGTTACCGATATTTGCCGTTTAATTTTCTGTCGTTCTTACCGATTACAAAAATGTATTACTCACTATTCGCGGAACTATGTTATAACATATAATATATATATATATATATATCTCAAATTTGATAAAACGAAGAAACCATTGTTTCGTCGATGATAAGGAAACGATGACGATAAGATATGTAACGGTTGTATCAAATACATCTCATTCGTACGTCGCTATCGCGAGCGAGTGAATATTTAAAAATAAAATCATATCAGACCACGACCTTAATTTTATAGCTATTCGATGTATATCTTCTTGGCGATAAGAAAAATCTAGGTTAAATTCTATTAAAACATTGCTGAAATTTTTTCTTTACGTACCGCTTGTGGCCTGCTTAATTGCCCAGAGTAGTAAATTTTTAACAAAGTAAAAGTTCACGTAGATTCATGAATGAAGATGCGCAGCCTACGGGGGGAGGGGTAGAAATTGCGAATTTTAAGAGTTCCGAAAGCGCCAAATTCAATCAACCTTTGACGAAACATCAACGTCTCGAATGGTCCGAAACTCGACGCTCAAAGTTCCGAAAGTGCGAAAATGAGAAAATTTAAAATCTGAAGCATCGAAATTTCGAGCGGTCAAAGATTATCAGGTATGTGAATTTCTGATTTGCTAAAATTTCACCACTTTGATCTTTCTTTGTTTCGGACTTTCGATATTTTTACTTACCGAATTCTGGTAATTGTGATTTTCGGTTTTTCTCATTTTTCCCACCCGCTATCCGAATAAAAATACGCTGCGCAAGTATATTTTAATTTGCGAAATTTCACTCCATCGAAACTTTGTTCTTCGGCATTTTGCTCTATCGGAATTTTACTTTTCGAAACTTTACTCTACATCGTAACTCGAATTTTCGGAATCTTTATTTCGAAACCTCAAGTCCTCGGATTTTTTGTTTCTTCAAAGTTTGCTTCCTTTACTTCAAGTTTCGCCACCGAATAATTCGGAATTAGGCGTCGAGATTTGCCTGACTGTATAAGAATAAAATACATCCTTAAAGGATGCTGGCTGCAGCTATGCGGGATTATTTAGCATTGAATTAACACGAAATTAACACGGCGCGCTAGCAAGTAAGAGTAAATATTTGCGGCTGGCTCCCCTTTTCCCACAGGCAATTCACTCGCTCTCCCTAAAGCCTGTTCCCGACAGCAGGGTCCAGGTTTTTCACCAGTTTCCCGCACATGTTCCTGCCCGCAACACGCGCACATTCAACCCACGTGTAATTTCCGTATTTTCGAAGGGACTGCAGGCACAGCAGGAGGCGAAGCAGATATCGTATACCTATTTCGTATGTTCGGTGTCAGTAACGCGTCACTGCACACATTTTCGTCACTATTTGTTTGTAACATAATACGATAGTTTAAGTTGCGCGCACGTAAGCGTAATATAATTTGACACACCCATAAAATACGTTTACGGAGAAAATAATGGAGTTCAGTTGTATGTACGTAAAGAATTTTCCACCCTTGAACGATCAACGAAATTTTATAACAGTACACTGAGAGAAATTTTTAGTCTTTAGCTATTTTCATTTTTTATCACAATCGAAAAATATAGTTCTAGGTAGAAAATGAAAATTAGTTGTCTAGTTGTTACCGTAAAGTCTAGCATCCGTTACTGTTCTTTCTCATTGCGATCACTGTTGCTATATTTTCTTGCAACTGTTGCGAAAATTTAATGCTTGTGCAACGATAAATTGACGCTAAAGCCTTGTTTAACTAAAAAAGTAGAGTAAACCGAACAAACTAATTTTGCGTTGCAATTACCAAAAAAGGATCCGCAATAGCGTAAAATGTTTACGCGTACCTCGTTTTTCGTAATTCCAACAATATGCAAACAGTTTTTTTTAACGATACCTGCATGACTGAATATTTCTAGTTACCATGACAAATGAAATTTTTCTCAGTGTACCGGATGATCATGTGCGGTCGATGTGATAAGAAAAGGAAAAAAAGAAAAAGTCACACCGATATCACATGAAAGAGTTACACTTCGGCTCTTAACCGATTACACACACACACACACACACACACACATATATATATATATATATATATATATAAATTTTACGTAAATTATCACCGGAAATAATATGATACGCATATATGTACATACATAAAATACACTTGCGACAAGTTTTTTTCAATTACTTTACAATGTCACGGTTACGTGACGTTTTCGTTTCGCAATGAGTGAACGTAGATTTTTACCGATCACAAAATTCATTGTTCAGTGCTTTTTCAGTATCTAAAAATATATTCTCATAATCGTACTACCGACCCCTTATATCTCGTTATAAATTTTGTACACTGACCTGAAAAGATTATGGTTCATCCACCTTTTCTCTCCAGTTATACCTTGTACGATATACTCGCTAAATGTTATACACTGACGTTTGTACATATAACGGTGGGTATAAATATACTGAATATACGTACACATGTGTATGGATATCGTATATCTACGTTCAATCTGTATACCTTTAGGTATATTATATATGTAACAAGTCGTCGTGTCCGCTGCATTAAATCGAATCAAGCGAAAAAAGGGTTGTTGAACACCGTTTGATATCAGGTCAGTGACTGCTTCCAGGCTTCGATCGAGCGGATATGTATATATATATATAGTATATACTTATGTAATGCGTCATCGTTACAAAGGTATGTAATACAAATATGTACGAAAACGAAGAGTTCCGTCAGTTAATTAAAGTAAAGCTGCGGTACGTGAGGTAATTTGATCCTCCGGATGAAAATGTACGCCTATGGTTCTTATCTTACGTAAACAAACAATATAAGCAGAGCATTGAAACATTGTCAGTAAGTTTTTCTTATCAATTAACCGTGCGCATTATACAAGCAACTTCCTTTTCCTTCTACACATCTGTGATGCGTGATATAAGGATGCGTATCTCGGAGGAAATACATCGTGTGATTTTTCTTTATTTTTCCACGAGAAGATATTGTGTATAATCCAAAAACGTATAAGACAGTCGGTATCCTGATCAACGACGATTAATTCGATTCAATCCTTAGAATTTTCACTTTATGAAGAAGAACGTGCAGGTCCAAAGTACAATTTATCTTATGTTTGAAACGGTTCGACTGGTTTTTTTTTTTTTTTGCCTTCAAATTACAAATTTCGAATGAGAACAGACAAAAAATCGACAATTTTCATTCTCGTAACTCGTCAAGATTCTCGGTATTTTTACACCAGTTTCGGAAAAAATCGGTGAAAACAGTTCGGCGCTTTTGACAAGTACATGAATAACATAACAATGTTCAAAAACGCAGTGCTATATATAACATTATACGCATAACGCGAAGCTATCACAGGTCTAAAACAGGGGCATAGTATTATCTGCAGTCTCGTGGGTATAATACATAGGTATACCGTATTTGTATGTATATATATATATATTACATACATGCATACATTGCGTACACATATACACCAGCGTGTAAAAGTCCGTACGGCTGGCATGCTCGACCAACGTAACGTAATTAACGGATTTGAATTAACACGTTAATTGCTGATTGGTGTAAAAAAGTTATACGCATATAGCAGGCGCCTTGCCTGGAGTATATTATACCTCTAGTACTCGTTATTTCAGGTGCTTGATCCCTGACTTATGACCCCTATTCATATTCCGATCCAAGTTGATACGTAATACGTATATACGTGTATGCAAGTTGAGTATTACACCGTGTGTAATGGACAATGGGAGGATATAAAGGCAGAATCAAATTGAATGAAACGTACACGCTGAACAAACTCGGCCGTAGTATAAAACGAGTTTAATTCTTAATTTTTTCTTTTCTTTTGCTACCAATTATTGAACGACAACCGCGCTCGTTCGTTGATCGTTTGACAGAAAATATTTCAACGAGTCGACGTAAGGAAAATGGGAAGAGTTTTTGTCGTTTGTATAATATTTGAAATTGAATTGAACGGGCATCGAATTGGATTGCTTGTGAAAAAAATAATATATAATATCGTCTTTCATCTTATTCTTCTTATACCTTTTACCTTTAAATTTTTACCGGGGAGTTGAATGTAGTCCCTACTTGCTGCCGGTTTTATAGCGGTATATATAAATATATGTATAGTGGTAGAATTTACTTACATAATATATATCGGCCAATTAATTATGCCGGTTAATTAGGCATTACAGAAAGACCAGGCGACTGTATAATCCGTCTACACGAATGTTATTATGCGCTTGTCAAACATGGAATAATATATATATATATATGTATATATTTTATATAAATATGTGTAGGAAACAGCGAATATTTAAGATGCCACATAAATCAACGGACCGCTATAAAATGTATCATAACTCGGCCCGCATCCGAATTCTGACTTGTTAACATCGTTACTTATAGACGCCTCGCCGCTTGTCGCTTCGAAATTTAGATACATAATATACTACTAGGAAAGTATTGTACAAGTTCTTGATAGAGGTAAAATTTGTCAGCTGTAGTAAATAGATGAAAGAAGTCGAAAGAATATGAAGTATTATATTTTAGTATCGCGTAATAGAGAGATTTTCTCTATTTCACTAATGCAAAATTCAAGTTCAGGTTTGAATATATTGAAAACCGGAGGTGAAAAAATATTTCGAGCGAAGGATCACGATGACGAAAACGACGTAAAAGCCTCTGAGGATGAGATAGAATCGAATCGGTCTAATTGTGAGCTCTTGATGAATTCGACCATGACCATGCACGTATGGATTGATCCTTAGAAATGATTCCATATCAGTCAGTCCACTTGTCGACGATGGACTGTTGTACGAAAATGGTTTGTCCATCATTCCGATCACGTATCAGACCGACGAGTTATTCACTTTGGAACTCCTACGGTACGCTGGTCTCGGAAGTCTTTGGAATTCAATGGAAGTCATTGGTAGTCTTTAAAAGTAATTAAAAGTCGCCGGAAGTCACTACGGAATCATATGTAGTCTTCCGCGAGTCATTGGAAGTCGATGAAAGTCTTTAAAAGTCGGAAGGTCACTTGCACACCCAAAATTAGCGAGTTCTCCCTCGTATCGAAGTGCGTTTTTCCACAAAACAGTCAATTACAAAAGTACTCGCGTGCACCGTTGTTGAAAGGTGAGTAAATTATTCCTCGTCAATAACGAATCGCAGCTCAAAATTGGAGGTAGGTTATAGCAACCAAGAAGAAGAGGGCCTTCGTACGTCCGAAGGAGCGATCGGTATCGCGTCCTTCGAAGTTCTTCGACGGAACATCATCGAGTATATATAATATACAAGGTACAAGGTGTAATAATAGTACAAACAGGCCTTGAACCTGGTGCATGCGGCACGGTTCAAACTATTTCTATAGAAACTATTACGGTAACGCATTGCGTGTTGCCCGGAGGGTATCCAGGCCTAGATAAAAGATATTACGGGCTTTGGTATACCGTGGATGCTGATTGTCCGCCGGACATCCTCGAGGATGAAGACGAACCGTCTGTTATCCCAAGGGGGGGGAACGAGCACAGTGCGGCCTGGAGCGTTTCTCAGTTTCTTCTTGGTCTCTAGGGCTGAGACCTTATCCCGATGGTTCCTCACAACTCGACCAAGTCTTGCTTCCTCGCTTGCTTTACTCACTCGCTTGCTTACTTACTTCCACGCACAGTGCGCGTGGAACTCCAACAACGCCACAACCACTTCATGGTGGTGCACAATGCCCCTGCAGAGGTAATGCTTCGGTTATATGCATGCCTTCCTCCAGAGGAGAGTGAACCAGCAAGCTAGTGAATGGTTCAACAGCGAACACACTCCGCATGCTGTACATAGGTATCTATAGTGTAGCCTTCCTTTGTTTAGTCACTGCTGCTGCCACCATAAGAACGGACTGCTTCAGTCCTATCCTCGTAAAATATACATTGGTTTGGTGTGATGAGGTGTGTGTGTGTGTTCGTGCGCTTCACTCTCGACCATAAGCGACAGGCACACACACTCGCACATGATTCGTTACATGCCTACTCCTAAGCATGTATCAATGTACCTTATAAGCTGGTACCTCATACATGAACATTTCCCGATACAATGTGTAAGGTACTACGATTGTTTCCTTGTCCCATGTATATACCCAGTGTTCGTCGCATTTCGCTGCACAAATTGCCAATTCTTGCATACTCTGTTCTTACTCGTACATATTGTATTGTTCCGTATATCGTCATCACTGTACTTACCGTACCTACATCGTGAACATGGTTTACTTCGTACGGTCGGATGCGTGGATTGCGTAATGATTGATTTCAGTAATTTTAACAACTTGTGTATTAGTTTCTACAATTGTAATAATTTTCTCGGAGAAAACATTTCCAATTAATGTAAGAGCTGTGATGAAAATTCAAGCGTTCGCGTTGATGATGAAGATGGGATGCAAAGAGAGGAAGGATGAAATAAAGGAAGAGTGCCCGAGTATCGGTACTTGGCAAACCTTGTAAGGATTTCTCTACTTAATATTCATTATTTCATGTAAATTTATACCCTCCACCTCCTCCTCCTCCTCCTTACTTACGTTTGTTTCTTGCGTTACGCATTTGTAAATGTATAAATATGTGTAACAATGCGCGATTAGATGTGTACGCGAATGAAAACGCTTTCAGAGTTTCATTCAGGAAGTACGTACGTGTATTAGCTGAGGTTTTATACGTATTTATGTACCTATGCACAAGTTTCCTGCAACATCCTGCGGCTGATGGAGTCGGCGCTATGCTGCTACTGCGTTCACATTAATTACAATCTTTAATTAGCGCTGCGCTTTGTAATTCAATGGCAATCTCGTACCAACAATCGGATATTAACGCACGGGTTATATTGTATATGTATATATGGGATATAATGCGTTATTACGAAGGCGCATTATAACAACCCCGTAACCAAATGGGGTAAGTATGTTGCATGCACTTGCATATTACGTACGTTGCATCGCGATCCTGCAGAATAATATAATACTGCCTGCATCGTGCATTGTTCGTTCTCAAGACTTATTACATTTGATTATACTTACAAGCGGGTATTTCGTAAGAATTACATACGTTTAATACATTAATTTATCATTTTCACACGTAAGTATTTATTACGGCATGTAACCTGACGATCTGCCCGTTATAATACACGATTATAAATTGTTACACGTATGTCCAAGGTGGAATTACTTTACTGTTCGTATTACAATAATCGGGATATAATTGAAAGATTATGATTTACGCTTCACGTTATATTATACACGCATGGCTAATTATAAAACATCTCGCGGTTATCTCACTGATTGACGATACACTTTTCACAAATCTCATTACTTAGATCATCGGAATTAACACTCAGAAAGACTAGCCTCAAAGATATATATTCGTGATTAAAATTTCCGACCTTGCCGTCACGGGCGTTACAATAAAACTGGGTGAGCTTAAATTTTTCGGTTCATTCATTCGTGCGTTAATGAATGGCCAGACCTAATGAATAAAAAATAAGTTTATCGTTAGTAAATCGATCGTGTATACATCAGACGTAATTATCTCGTACACAAAAACCGTGTCAAAGAAATGGAAAAAAACACATTCTTTGCAACAATTTTTCACCTTCGGCGTTACCAACAACGTTTGACTAAAGAAAGAAAAAAAAGAAAAAAAAAAAAACGTGCGATAAGATATCGCCTGTGTTTAGAACGTGTTCAATGATTCACAGGAACAATTATTTTTTTTTTTTTTTTATGTCATTAGGTAAACGCACGTTTTTCTCCAAGAACATGAGCATTTATCTGGTTGACACAGAGTTGACGATGCCAGGCTTTGGTGTGTGAACGACCAACGAATGGGCTCGTGATAAAAGAAAAAGTAAGAGAAGAAATGTAATAAAAATCCGGGGCATATGCCGTTGTCGCCGCATGTGAATGCCCCGCGATGTCCCACGTGGTCCAGATCGTTTTTGATCGGCATATGCTGTCTATATCCATATACGCGTATGCAATAATCCTAAACTACAGGACAGACTCTGACTCGTCGACCGTGAATTCATTAATAATAAGTATGCTAATTTCCGTACGCTTTGGTATATCATGCCGGGACTAAGAAGCATCTGTCGGTTTCAATTTAATTAAAAGTAGGCATTTTAGAGATGTTGGTAGGTAGGTATAGAGAAGTAATCGTTGATTAAAATTGGGATTGAAGCATATGGCGCGAGGCGCGTGGCACGAAGGTACAATATTTATTTAACGATTTCACGATGTAGTCGTTGTAGTCTGATTACCACGTTCTCATATCACGTCCATTAATACGATCAAACTGTGATGAAATCGTGTAATTTTACCGCATAAACCTAAGAGTGCGGTGTCAATTTTTTACCAGAATGTCCTGTGAGAAGCATACATGCGTACGTATGCCGTAATATCGAAAACGCAAAAGTTACAACGCGTGCTTTTAATCAACCTAAAACATTTTACATTGATATAATTAGCAACGATATGAAAGCGTATCAGAGCAGGACTGACTGACGCAACTCGGACACGACGTTTGTGTTCTACACCGCCGAGTCACGAAAGAAGCCGGGGGGTTGGATAAATTTTACCAACTTACTATATGTATATAATTACTGCGAGACGGAACATGTATACATATATATGCTTGTTATAATTACCGGGCAATTTGGAAATTGAAATTTACCTCCAGACGTTTTTTTCGAACTATGTACTAAACTCTCGGACGATGATTATACAATTACTTAAAACACACTGCTCGACATTGCGCGCATGTTATATCTTGAAATTCTTCAATTACGGAAAATTTCCTCAAGCCGCGGTACACTTTGTAATAATTGACGTTACATGCCTGAATTCATTAACTCGCGGCGAAAGTTTATAGTTGAAATAATTAGAGTTGTTCTTGATCATCGCCGCCGCACGGAACGTATATCCAGTGCAGCGGTTGACCAGACTTTTTATTGTGTCTTCCGGCGCAGCCGTCTGTTTAACCGACAAAACACAATGGGTACCTTTATTGGTGGAAGCGGGATTTACGGAAGATGAGGAGCAATTAAAGCAAATGCAGAATAGGAACGTAAGCGTTGTGCGAGCGCGATTGAAGTGAAAAGAAAAGATGGGAAATAATTGAAGCTGCTGCGTAGATAACAAATCGAGAGAGAGAGAAGGAGAGAGAGAGAGAGAGACGAGAGACTGCAGCAGCAGTTCCAAAGATACCAAAGCGAAGAAATACGGCACCTTTATTGCCGCGGATGCATCAACGAAATTTATTACTAAAGGCTTTTTCTGATTTATCGCATAAAAAATAAAGACCACTTTAGACGAGGGCTTATATTATAGGCATATGTATAATACAACAAGCCGGGCCGCTACTACCGTTAATTTTAGCCGATGTATTTTAAGCCTTAAGGCGAGATTAAAAGGCTAATATCACGACGAGGGCGCTGTACGTGTAGGTATACCTCGTGCCACGATTGCAGAGACCACATGTCGGATTACTTTTCTGTAAACGGTAGATTACGCAAGCCTAAATACCGCAAATTAATTCTACAACGCAGCAGGAATTTTACAGGAAATTTTTCACCCTCGTTGGTACTTTTCCTTGCATACATTTGTAACTCGGTGCGGTGGATTTGTAAATCATCTGCAATTTATCTCAAGAGTGAAGTCGAGGCTTGTAGGTACGCAACTCGTTCCTTGAAATGCTGTAGTGGTCGTAACTTTAGAAGCTGCAACGCGCGCATGACGCCTTCGAAGGACGTAGGTACGCAGATGCCTTCAACTTTACGATAGCAGTGCAGAAATAAATGCATTATACAGCAGACTGTCGACACTACACCGGCTTCGTATTACAGTTGGGATTCGTACCGGCGTTGATTTACAAAACAAAAAGGCCGGTGATTCTTCGTTAGGGTGTATAATTTATTCCCACACGCGTGCGGTCGGATGGATGAAGAAGGTTACATGCTGCGTGAAACGTCAAGTTTCATCGATATGATTAACGAAAATCATTGACAAATTTTCCTTCGCAGCTAAGAAAGTCTCACGCGACTTGACGGTCTTGAGAAACGTGACATCGAACGAAAATTATGAGTCAATCCAAGTATTACCGGGAAGTAAAAAGTCCTGTGATTCTGTTCTCCACTCTACCTGCATGTCTGTAGGGAGTCACCGAAAGTCGACGTGCTTCGGCGTTACCGATTCGTTTTGGAGACGGTAAACGGTATAAGCCGGTACCAAAAGAGAGACCCCCTCGGTCTATTTGTGGGCGTCCCTGCAGCGATTCCGTAGCAGTTTTCGTCTTTTACTGCTCCGCCGGATTTAGAAACCATGGCACCGGCGTCGTGTTACTTATACAGAGAGATACGATTCAAAGAAGAAAAGCTGCCGGTTCGTATATAATTGACCGCGGTGCGTAAACGGGGTCCTCCTCTCCTTGGCAGCCTGCAGTCAGAAACGTCCGCCTCCGATGTAAACCCATATTTCTTCGCCACGTCCAAAAACTGTCATTCATTCCGTCTTCCTGTCTCGGCTATCACCCTGCACGAAAAATTCTCTCATCTTCTCTTCCGCCGTTGCACACGATACTCTTTGCTTCCACCTTGTTTGTTTTTCGATTCGTTAATAACCGTACTACGCGAAGGCTCGTATCGCGCGAGCCGGAATGATTATTTTTAGAATTGTACGATACCGGCTCCAGATTTCCTCATTATCTCAATCGCCTTCAGGGCAAACACGCTGGAGATACGCTTTTGCGATTACAGAAGGCGGGAGATTTCAATGAAACAGACAATTGAATGAATTCATTCCAGGCAAGTTTGCAACGCACGGAATGGGTTTCGTAACAGTTTACAGACTGCTGCTGCAACGTCCTCCATCTGGTCTTACGGTCGAAGGATGTTACGCGTTAGGGTTTACATTGCAGGGGGAAACTGAAACAACCGAACTGTGTAAACCGGAAAAAAGTACAGTGTTAAATACCTTTTTATTAGATGTTAAAAAAAACACCTAAGGGGATGCAGAGGAATTAAAGCTCCCAAGATAAAATGGTTCATTAAAGTTTACTAATTATCAATGTTTCCACGACTGTACTCACTTTACTTAGTAATACGAGATCGGTAGCAAAAAATTTGAATTTCGTATTACGTACACGATAGTTTGTGCGGGAAACGGATGTGATTAAATTTAATACACATTAAAACAGTGAGAGAAAAAAAAGAAGAAAGAAATTGCCAAGTTTCCACGGTTCGCGCTGGAAAAGTGTTATAAGCGTAGAAAGACTTCCTGCCTAAGAGACGACGAGGGTCTAACAATCAGCAGCAGAAGTTCTTCCCCCACAGTCAGGTCTTTATAAGGCTAGAATAGCCAGCGAAGGTATGCAGGACGTGAAATTCTTCGTATTATAATAGAAGTTAATGACAGTGAAATAGGGCAGACTTAACCATGTATTATTTAGACGTTATTCGGCTTTCCAACTCCCGCATTGAGAAACCTCGGTAATAAATTCGTTCGATTTGAATACAGCGTGAGTTCCAGGTCATTCTTCTTCAAAAGGAACGAGTGGAAGGGTCAATCGTATACGAACCCGGTTTTTATCGTGCCAACATCTCACGGCTTCTGTGGCATCGTCGGATCAATGCTTACTCGGAGAAATCAGTCGGAGGATTTTGAATGAAAAAAGAGAGAGAGAGAAAAAAAAAAGAAACGAACTACACGCGGAGTCCGGAGGAAAATATCGTCATGCCGAGAGTGTAACCACACTTAGTGAGGATTATCTTGCTGCGAGGTGAAGCCGGGGAAGCGGAAGTACCCGTTTCCCGTTTAGGTACTGCAACAATGGGTAGGTAAGTAATTGGGGTCGGTTATAGGGCCCCATTGAACCGATCCAGGCCTCCTTAAACGATTAACGAATGACAATTGCAATCAGGCTGGCTCGGCACAAAAATCCTGAATTTCCGAAATTCCTGATCCTTTATGACTTAGGCCCAACGAAATCGATAGACAGTGGGTTTAAAATCGACCAATATTGACAGATGCGGATTACTGATGATAAAATTTTTCCAGCCGATTAGAAAATCCACCATCAGATGGTTTAAGAACTTAGATCGACACAAAGTGTAGTGTGTGCGGAAGAAGGAGAAAAAGTAAAACGATAACTCCGGTGATCTTCCAGTTTACTACAGAAACTCTGGTCTCTCTGTAGGCAGAATTTTCGATTCATTCAAAAAATTTTCTTTTCTTATTTTCCACGAGGAGGAGCGCCGTCATCTGGCAAGGGGGTAACACTAGAGTATGCGTCAAGCTCGCGTGGATCGACGTTGGAAAGGGCCGTCGGTCAAACGGAGAGAGCGAGACAGGCGACGGATGAGACGATGCATCCTGGGTAGAAGAGAAGGACGCTCAAAGGCACCGGAAGTTCCTCCTCGCCCCATTGGCCGGAGCCGCATACTTGTTGTCCGCTTCGAGGCTGCAACGGGCCGACGACCATGCCTCTCTTCAGTCCTTTCCTCCGCCCTTCGCTCTCGCTCTCTCTCTCTCTCTCTCTCTCTTCCTCTCCGCCTTGTCCGCCCTATTATACCTGCATGCACGGCAGCGGACTAGAAGACTGGTAGGTTAACCAAGTTACGAGTTGTGCACAGAGTTTGATGGAAAAAAGGCGAGATAGAGAGCGAGAAACTAATTTCGAAGAGTATAATAACAATGATGAAAATAACAATAAAGCCTTGCTGCAATTAGTCGAAAAAGAGGATTGATGATTATCTCCATGCTGAAAAGGAAAGGAGAAACGAGAACCAAGGCAAAAACAGTTTCAGGTCCGTAGTAAATTTCAATTAAATAAAACAACGGACGATTACACTGAGAAAAATTTCATTTTTTTACAGTAAATAGAAAAATTCAGTAATGCAGGTGTGGTTAAAAAAAAAGAACTGTTTGAATATTGTTGGAATTACGAAAAACGAGGTACGCCTAACTATTTTGCGCTATCGTAGATCCTTTTTTGGTAATTGCAACGCAAAATCAGTTTCTGAGGTTTACTCTACATTTTTAGTTAAACAAGTACTTTAAAGTCAATTTATCGCTGCTCGAGCATTAAATTTTCGCAACAGTTGCAAGAAAATATAACAACAGTGATCGTAATGAGAAAGAATAGTAACGGATACTAGACTTTCCGGTAACAGCTGAAAAATTTTCATTTTCATTTCCTACCTAGAACTACATTTTTCGATTATGGTAAAAAATGAAAATAGTTATGGACTGAGCGGTAACCGGAACTAAAAATTTCTCTCAGTGTAATCCTGCTGATAAAACGAACGTGGATTGACAAATGCGAAGAAGGCTTGTTTAAAACCGTGAACGGATCTCAAGTGTCTTGGGGGGGAATCGACGTCGTAGAATTTTTCTCCCACGGGTGGTGATCGCGTCGTCGTGAGTTTGAGTTCAGGTCATGTAGTCGGTCTAGCGTGTTAAGAGATCGAATCCTCATCCCCTCCCGCCTCCATCGGGGCTTCGTTCAAGTTTTTTCGCCTTCCTTCACTGGAGTCTCCGTAAAGAAGTTGAACCTGTCGTGGCTCGGTATAAACTACAAGGTGCCCTCCTCTCCGACTCGGTGCCCAACACCAGTGATGTGCAACCCCCTCGACGTTTCTCTGACATCCGCACCAATGCCCCGTAACCGTTCACGCATTGCGCAATCCAGTTGTAGCAGGACTTCGAAGGTGTTAGGTAAGGTGAACCAACGTCAAAATGGGACTTTTCAGCGGTTTAAACACGCTTCACCTTCGGTCGGCAATCTTTCTTCCACTGCATTTTGCTCCTCGACACAAAGTCATGGTGGTATAATCTTCTCAAGAGCAATTAAGCACTCGCGGTTCAAGATACTCTGCATCAAATAATAAGAGCTTTGTATCTAGCCAGAGGAATAGCTTTTGCATGTTTCACAAATGGCCTCGAACGGTATTTAAAGTCAGAATCCTGCTCAGTCGCAAGACGAAGATCTTGATCAAACCTGAATTAATACAATACTCAGTTTGAAATCACGTTTTACAGTCGCGTAATTTTGTTTAAAGTTTACTGCTCGGATAATGCACAGATTCAATTTTTCCTACGACACGGTCTCTTATCTCGTGTCGTATATGTAAAAAAAAGAAGAACAAACTGTAAAACTGCCATAAAAGAGCGTTCATATCAAGATATTCATTCGGGACAAGTCGGCACGTTTTTCGATACAGTCACCACGTACCTTATCGCAAGATTCAATCCGAGGTTCACGTGGTGAAAAATTGCATCAAGTAACTCCCATGAGGTGTGTTTAACGCAATGATAGTGCGCAAAGTTTATTACTTATTCATAACGCACGGCAGGTTTTACCGACTCACATGTCCGCAGCATATCACCGCGCATCCTGCAACAACATATTGCATGAATATATCCGCGGATCATATCTGACCGTATCTCTGTGCCAGGGGCGAGGGTTTCAACCGCAGCAAAGTCGTTCTTTTCCTGTTTCTCTCTTTTTTCTTCCCCTCTTCATATCGGGAGAGTAAATTGCTATACGGAAATGTTTCTCAACGGCGCATCATAGCACGAGGTAGATGATATTGAGCCGTGTTTCAGCGGCATGGCCGCCGCGCGCACCTGTCCCTCTAATAATTGCCTAGAGCAAAAGCGAGATCCATGGATTAGCAGGCGCATCATCATCTCTCATTCTCCATCTTCCTATCTCCTCCGCATCTCGAGGAACGATTCGTCAGTCGCGGTTATAAAGACACCGCGTGCTCTGCCATTCGCGAAATATTGTAACATCTACCACGAACCAATCATTACTCAATCGCTGTGCGCAATGTAGTTTCGTCAAGAACCCGTTGTCTCTCGATCAAAGATTGCGTCGAACTTTCATTCGCCAGGTATCACTGGTAGCCAGACAATTGTCTCCCTTGTTACGTAGGTGTAAGAGGGTCACACCCAAAGTGTCCGGATATCGATTCCATAACCACAGCTGCAGACTTTCTATAACCTTTTAAAACTGTAACACGTATCACGTGCGGAACACCGGATTAATTAACTTGCGAAGCTTCTTCTCAACCGCTTTTTAACGACTCTGGTATTTTTCACATGATAAACATCAATTTCAATGCAGTTTATTTTCCGCGGAAAAAACGTTAAACTGCGTATAAACATACACGTATGTTGCGTCAAGGATGGAGTAAAACAGTGGCCGCAACCTAGCGGTGTGAACACTTTTTTCGTTCACCTCTGACTAACGATAAGCTGCGAAGCGATGTAGTGTAATAAGTACATGGGAAATGCATCAACTGCAGGTAACATACACACCCAGAGTATAATCGCGCCGTCTCTCTATTTTCCACGAGTCTGCTGCCACGGACACGTGCATAGGGTACATATTGGAAGTTGAGTAGCAACGTTATAAGTGCATCCCGCAAGCTTTCACTACTCCGTAAAACCGTAGTTATATGGGATCGGATTTGTATACTACACGTATTACAGCTTCGCCGAGTAGAAACCCAAGTCACGATATACGCGCCGGTGCTTTGAAGAGCAAGTTTCATCCTCCTCCGACAGTATTAAGGCCTTGCGACTGACAGATCGCGAGAAGGTTCATAGAAGTAGACAGTATTTATTCATTACAGATACCCTCCAAGCACTAAGCTGATGCAATTATGCACTATCCAAGCGTCCCTGCGTTACGATATACTCGGTGTCGCTTTGACATCATATAAACGTATCTAATCGAAATACACTATATAGTAGTTACGGTCGGAATGTCAATGATATACAAATGGAATTGCAATAATAATTAAAGGAATACCAGACCAGACATTCGCGAACTACTTAAAGACTGCGAATACAACAGGTTGGACTAAAATACCGCCATTTTTCACTCACTTTTCACAGCAAGAACCCTAATTTTTCACTTACTGTTAGTGTGGCTAACAAACTGTCGAGCAAACCAAACGTACTGTGTGGTAAACTAGTTTGAACTCCGGACTTCCTGATCGTATAGCGCTTCTTCCTCATACGTGAAACAGTATCAGATTTGATGACGTTCAGGTGGAAAACAACGACACCAATAACCAACCAAAAACGATCGAAAAGTAGAACGGGCGATGATCATCAGTATACGCCATTGGTACCCACGTGGTACGGGAGTATGTATCAATAAGTTAGAATCATAATTCTCGGGCAGCTGAAACCAGAGAAACGGTCAACGGATCTCACATGGGCAGGTGCGAGAAGATGCATGGACACCGAAAGGAGTGCCGCTTATAGTATTGGTAGGAATGCACTCGGCATACCTCTGAGAGACCTTAACGCGACGTGTACATGGACCAGAGTATAACAAAGGAAGACAATCCAAACCATGCAGGGACATTCGGCGTGGAACGACTGTCACCAGTGACAAAGAATACATTGTGTCAGCGACGTTCGTGATGCCGTCTTGTTCTCGAAAATTCGCGGCTAACTAGCATCGCGCATCTTGGTAGGTTTCGTTATGAAACACGGTAGCTACACAATGACGTCCATTTTCAAGCGACAGTTGGATAAAATTTTCATCATCGGTAGTTAATGACTTGCGATCGCATGATTCAACAGGCGTGATGTTAATTTCGTCGTTGTTATGAATCACGCGCGTGAATCAGTGTAAGGTGTAAAGATTGAGACCAAAGAGTTGTGATGAGCTTTGGTAAACAGGCTTCTTATCGCGCTGTAAGTCTCAACGTGATACGTAGGCATTACCTATACATGTATGTATATTATACACATCCACACAAAGGTTGGAATTGGAACGCAACGTCGCTAAAGCCGATCTTGTCAACGGACATCCATTGCTAGGTCTTCTTTGCCACAATGGAAACTTGTCAAACCAGAAATACTGAACATCAGCTGTTTTAGCCTTGCCAAGGTTTTTCCGCGGCGTGGCTATTCAGCTGCAACGGTCTTTGTAACGAGCGAAAAGGATGCAGTGATCATGTTTTGCGTTAATAGAAATAAAAACGAAATTACACTTGGTCCAGGTAATTGCGCTACAAGCAATTATAGTTCATGTTAGCTTTCTCGTATTTTGACTACACCAATAATAAGATATTCACAAAAATGTAAGCTTGTTTTTCGCAAACTGAACACAGTGTTTCCTCACCTCGCCCTGAATGTTATAATAACAAAAATTTGCGTCACATTTACTAACAGAAATGTAACAAATAAACCAAATATAAAGTGGATCCGTTGGGATATTATATTTAGTTAAACTTTTTCAACAGTGATAACTGTAATGGTGTTTCTAAAGTTTTATTTTTCTGGACCTTCAAAATATATGCTAGAATATTCAGCACGCGGCGTGCTATTTCAGTAGGTACCTGGCACACGGTCAATCAATAAATAAATTACCACCCTCGCGTTTTGTATATTTAACATAGACTGAGCAAGTAAATCATTAGAAGACCGCTACTCGCTAGCGAAGGCGACGATCCGCGTGCTACGAATTCGATTTCAATCTACAGCAGACGTACATATGTTTTCACATGACGCGAACGCATGTTTCATACTTGCACGCATATGCGAGAAAATGAACGACAGTTTCGCGTTAGCTAAGATGGTTTATTTTCACACTCTGAAGAGTCCGCTGTTGAAAACTGCCGCGATGAGCGAAAGAGTATAAGAGAGATTCTTTCACGGCCAGTACTCTGGAAACTTAATAGAATCACCACAGACAGTGCGTTGTTGGTCATCCTACTTATATCATTCCAATGGAATGTTACATTGGCCTGATATACTGTCAGTGTTGAATGTTAAGGGGGTGACATGGTCGATTTCGACGTTGACGTATCTCCAAATATCCAAGTGCACGTATCGGAAACGTGAAAAAGGACTCAACGTCGTAACTTTGAATAAAAACATTCCAACACATTTTCATTTGACGTAGGAACAAAGAACCTCACCTCTTTAACCATAATTCATTGTCAGTATTACTTGCAATATGACGTAAATCCGACATTTCTACATTATAACGCGTAGTTAGAAAAGGGATATGTCACATGGCAAAGTCGGACCCAAAGTTGAGTCTAAGGAAACCACTTCAGAGGCGTTTCCTTCAGCTGGTCGACGACCATCGTCTTGCGTAGACAAAAGGGAAAAGGCAATTGTCACGTGGAATACCAAGAATCGAAGTCAGTTCACAAAGAGAAGAATTTCGTTCGTGGTGCCATGCTGCGGGGCCAGGGGACCAGGAGGATGAAGACAAGGTGCGGAGGAGGAGGAGGAGGAGGAGGAGGAGGAGGAGGAGGAGGAGGAGGAGGAGGAGGAGGAGGAGGAGGAGGAGGAGGAGGAGGAGGAGGAGGAGGAGGAGGAGGAGGAGGAGGAGGAGGAGGAGGAGACGGAGAAGGAGAAGAAGGAGGAGGCGGAGAGGGCGACGCCGACGGGAATCCGGGGGCAAGTTTGTGTATCCGACATGCCGGGAACCCAGCATATGCCGTTATACTTGCGAGGTAAATCTAACCCAACCAAACCCAACCGGCGACTGTTACGGGCAAGGCCTTCGACTGCCGGGCACCTTGGCCGAAGGTGTACCTCACATCTCCCAGCATCTCGCATCACTGACCTAATCAACAGACAGAAAGGAAAGGGGGCTAAAAACATAAAAAAAAAAATTATCGCGGATACGAAAACGACCAAGCGTTATGGTTTCCATATCGAACGGTATTCTTGGTAAACCTCAGTTTCCTTTTTTGCCTTCTTTATTTCTTTTTTTTTTTTTGAAAATCGTGTCGGTTAAACGGCGAGTGAAAAACGTCTGGGTCCGTGAGACCAAAAAAAAAAAAAAAATGTAAAAAAAAGAATCGTCATTCCCTCACCTTGATCGTCACAAGTTCTGACGGTATTTCAACGAATGAATGTTAAAAACTTCCGTTGTTGCAACGTGAAACATGTTCTCACACTGGACGAACAAAAAGAACGGAAGACGGGGTCGAACCGGCGGATGTCGAGTTAGAAACAAAAGATAAACAAAAAGACGCTTTGGTACCGGACCACGTTTATACCACTTTTTGCCCATCCAATTATGGATTCGTAATAAATGATGCTGGCAATAACGGCGAGGTGTACGGAGCAGAAAAGAAAAATGACTTGTGTGATGTTCGGTGTAAAATCTTGATGAATTTCGATAGGTTCGGATCTACCGTATGCATGTATAATACATATTCTTCACATTCAGCTCGACTATTATGGATTTCCGGCTGACTTCTTAGTGGCGTCTTAGTGTCTACGCGTTTATCGATTTAGCGTGAGAAGAAAGGCGAACTGACTTTCGCGAGGTACGTAGCAGAGCGTTGTCGTAGCGCCGAAGAAGAAGAGTCCAAGAGGCGGAAATTGAAAAAGAAACGACTTACCATAGGATCGCGTAACCGATATGCCCGAGCATAAATTTTGAGGTTTATCGCACCGGCGGATATCTCCGTGAATTTAACCGCACGGCAGCGGAATTGCATGACGGAAAAAGATACGTGCTGCTGAGTTTGCTTGTTTGCGATAGTCGAGCATCGTTATCTTATTCTTCTTCTTCTTCTTCTTCTTCTTCTTCGTATTCTTGTCATGGTTCAGACTATATCGGTGTATTGAATCTATATCATAAAATCGTCTCCGGGGGAGGAAGAGAGATACACGGAATGGTAATGGCCTGCTACAAGAGGTTTGTTCCAGTATCCGAACACAGATATCGTATACACATACAGGACATGCACGGAAAACGTGACCAAGGAATAAATATGGTTTAAATGTAAAGAGGTCAACAGTGAGAGAGCTGCGGGAAGAAGATGCTTGAATCGTAAGAGCTGCCGTGTCTTTTATTCATGCACATAAGTATTTACTCAAGAACGTTGCAATTCGACCATAAGACGATACCGAATCAGGAACAAACCGTTTCCGTCCAAGAAATGAATGCACGTTTCTACTCACCATGATATTTATCGTCGGTAAATAGTTCATTGGGTATATACCAATAATTCTCTGAAATGATTCCTTACGTTCGAATCCAGTATCTTATAATACTATCCGAATCCAACGACTGCCAAAGCTATAAAGACACGATCGGTTTATGGAATACAAACACAAGTAGTAGGACAGGATCAAAGTATTATAGGTAGAGGAATTGAGAAAACAAAGCAATTTGTCATTAGGACATACAACGTAATCTACCCTAGAAGAGGATATCCCGATGTCGTTGTATGATACGTTAGTGCTTGCACGTGGATAGCAATTCTGATATTCGAAACTTGAAATTCGCATCTACTCGGAAAGTTTAAGTATCCAAATAAATCAGTGCCCTACAACTATTCGAATAGTTCGGATAGTACCGATACCCGGATTTGATACGTTGGATTTGGAGGATCTGTGTTGCTCATATAAGCAGAGTACCTGAAAAATTGGTAGCTCTAAATACCTATGTATTATATACATTGTCTCGGGATTCACTAATCGTCTTAGAATTATTACAGATGATATCCGAAAGCCAGAGGCTAAGGACGCGATGTCCGCACCGCACGTTTCATACTCGCGGCAAAAGATGTACATAAAGTACCGTACGCATAATATAGATACACCGATGACGGTATCGAGGTGTGAAGTTAATTGAATATCACAATCTGTTAGATCGTTTGAGAGTCGACTTGCGATTAGCAAAATTATTTTTACGTTGGCGAATACGTCAAGAGATTTATCACGGGGGATCTTACAATACCTTACACACGTTTGATCAAATCTCGTACCGTGTAACCACGACGAACAAGTCGCATGTGGTTTTTATTGCCAGAAGGAAGTGTCCGACCAGACTCTGCGAATACCGATTTTGCCGAGTTACCTAAAAGTCCATGCAATGATTGAACTACCTTCGTACATCCGAAATTCACGATCGTTCGCAGTTAGGGGTTCAGCTACTTTCAATTACACACAAATCTCGCTAACTATGGTCCGACAATCGTTATCTAAAAAACCGCCAATTACGAGATACGGTACGCAACACGTTGTGCATAAAATACGTCCAGGCATACGTCAAATCTACTGTTACAATACATTTTCACTTGGCTAACTGTAAAGCACAATCCATCCACTTAAGCTCAACGGTGCTGTGTAACCTACTGCTGACAGAATACCCACTACGTGGATATACTCGCCTACGTCACACGGTTCGCGGTGCCTCGTTCGATTGTTGTTACACGTTATTAAGTGCATTCAAACTGCACAGCAGTGAACACACTAATAATACTGCATACAGGGATGCGGAGGCGTTTCAGGCAGGATATCCTTATGCAACACCGATTCCAATGCGCGACGAATTCTGATTCGACTTCCATTATTTTCGATCCCCAACCGAATTGACCGATAATTTATTCACGCTGGTCTGCACGGGGGCTGCAATAAGGCAACCTGTACAAGCACGCGTGTGCCGAGCTGCTGTATTCCCGGTACCGATGGTCTCACACGGTGTATGAGGATTGCGTATCACTCGTCGACCATTATGCGTGAACCGGTACTTTTATATTATATATCTATAGTCTATACACAACACCTTCGTGGCATATATACGGCGTAGCAAGTGTAGTAAGCCAAACACACTCGATGGTTGCAAGCACGCATCGGCATGAATTGTACGATAACGTGAAAAAAAATAATTTTTTTTTTAGTCTAATGGTGTATGACGCGAAGGAAAAACTATGATGCTGAGAAGTGTGTCATTAATCGGAGAAACCGTCTTTTCATTTAATCTTCGCTATCTCTCATTCGTCCTCTCTAGTTTAGCAATTTGGTAGGTACAAATTTAATACTGTTAATCGTGATACTACGAAATGGTTATTGATCAGAGGATGCGCTGAGTTAATGAAAACATTTGAAACAGCGACGAAACTGGTGGAAATTGTAGGTAACGTACAACTCGTCCCTTTTTGTTCGATCAGTTTTCCAACTTCGAGACTCGGAATTAAGGATTCTTCAATGTCGTATACTACTGTAGTTTTTCAGAGTAGTTGCTGTTTCGACAATTTAAGTAAAATTGACACCTTGATTACGTATTTCTCATGATTCCTGTAATCCTAAATAATTTCACACGACAATCTTGACGATTACTGATGCAAACTTTAATCTTAATATTAATAGAAGTTCTCGTACTATTCTAAGCGATAGGCGATCGGAAAATTGTTTCGAAATAGTGCGTGAGCTTCGAGCATCGGGGTGCGGGTATCTTTTCCTGGGTAATATGAAAATCGTGGTTGAGTGATTGTTGTATAAAAGGCGATAGAATACAGGGGCGATGTTCGCGTGAGGTGATCCCCGGGTGGATTAATTTATGCCCGTCTCGTCCGGCAACGTCGTTCTCTCTTATCTTCTCCTCTTTCAACCCCTCCGATGTGTATACATATAAGTCACGGTACTCAAGGAGTATTTCCGACAGTTCCAGACCTCGCCCTCATCGCGATGATGGAAGACGCGAAAGGGGGAGTGAAGAAGATGACTGGTGTAAACATTTCGATTTAGCTGAATCGTCAAAAGCGAGGAGGAGTCTCAAGGATCTGGGGACCGTTTTGTCCCGCTCCCAACCTCTGACCCCTTCCTCCTATTCATCAACCCCTTCACTCGTGATGAGTTCGACCCTCGCTCCTGAAAAATGAAACGCACCCTGTGCACAGGATCCTCAGACTGTGGCAACGATGACGCACAGCCGAGTCGAAAGTTCAGAAAAATTAACGCCCGTTTAACGGTTTCCTCGTTTTATAATTTGCGGATTTTTAAGAAAAATCAATCAATAATCGAGTCTTTTTGAATTCCTTGCCTGTAATTTTGAAAGACAGTTTTGATCGGTCGTTTTCCAAAAATGTCTTGTGTCTGCGTTAGCTAACTTTTTAATGGTTTCACTTTCTCTTATCTAACCCTTTGAGTCATAGTGAAATGTAGGAATTCTTACTACCTATTTCATATCCATTTTTTGTATATTTATAGAAATTTTCAATATATTTCTTTGCGGTTGTTTTTGCTATTTCTGATAGAATACTGATGGGTTTTCAATACCCGAAAGTAATTATTGTGATATAACGTTAATTGTTATTGTTAGAAACAAATTGATTGAAATAAACTTGTGAAAATTGAAGGAATAATTTGATTCCTAGAAAGTTACCCCTCTACACATATCACGTTTCACATAAATTATAAGTTTTCGGGGTCGCCGATTATGAATCTGAAATCGGATTTCAAAAATTCAAGGTGGCGGATCGAATATAGCGGACAAAAACTTCAAATACGATCGAACCTGGAGAAAAAACTCTGTCCAGGGGTTTTTGGGGTTGCTGACACCGAATCTGAAATCAGATTTTGACAATTCGATACGGAAAGTCAAATCAGCGGCCTCGAAAACCCTTGCATAGAGTTTTTTGACCGTTTTCGATCAAATTTGAAATTTTCATCCGCTATCTTGAATCATCAAAATCTGCTTTCAGTTCCGTAATCAGCGACCCTAAAAACCATACGATACTATCTTGTAAGAAACGTTGAGTCAGCACAATAACGTTTGACTCAAAGGTTTGACTGGAAAGGGCGAAAATATGCGACTGTCGATGAGGAGGCCATAATTGTGGCCATTTTTTTAGCCTATCGGAAAAGCCTTTGCGCTCGAAAAGCCTCTTTGTCTGATCGTGAATTTTGGGAACGGCTTTCCAAAGTATGCGAGGGACTGCAAATCGTCTCAGGAATAAAAATATTCACCCTTAAAGCGTAATTTTCGTCCGTCTGGCGATCCCCCGCTTTTCTCTCATCTTCTTCGCACACTTTTTTCCCCCTTTGTTCCCACCCGCTACGAGACGGCGGGGGCGGCGCGGCGTTCCGCAACACCATCGAACCAGCAGCAGCAGCAGCAGAGAGCTTTGGAATGCGCTCATATTGCATCCTTTGTGCTCTGCAGCCAGTCGTCTATACACATATAGACACACGTATATAGCAACGTCTGAACACAGCGTTCCGCAGATTATACATGTGTAGGTGGACGTACGTACGCGCATTAACAACGCTGAGGAATTTCCGGAATGGGGAACAGCCGAAGGGCCGAACACACATTTTCGCATATTGTGTACAGAGGTGCAAATACGTGTGAATCGTTTTTTCTGTCTACTGAATAACAGGGAGAGAAATCGCTCGTCGGAATTTCTTCGATAAACGTATCGAACAGTTTCCGGGTTGCATTTTCATACGGATCCTTGATCAGTGAGGCGAATACGGATTACTCGGTTCGCAGGATGGACGAAAGATACTAACGATATGCCTTGAGAGAAATTCATGATCTCAGTTTATCGCTTACGAGAGCCGATCACCCCCCAAACTGACTTTTGAAATGTAAATGTTGAAAAATCATTAAAAACGTGTGGAATTATTGTAAAATCTAGCACAGTCGACGATGAATAGCTTTTTTTTTTACCGAGCGTTCAGAAAAATTATCATTTTTTCTCGATCATTCAAGATTTTCCGAAGTGTAACGGCGCTGCTACAGATATAAATTAGGGCGTAATTTTGTACCTGAGCCGGAGCGGTAAGTCGAAACGAGATTCCTTGTGCGTGCTATTTCTCTTTTTTCTCTATTTGGCAAAGGACGCGAAATATTTTCACGTACCAACGCTTCGCCCCGTGAGGTTGTTTCACAACGGATCGGTTACAGTACGTATATATTTTTGTTTTTCATTCTGTTTCTTCATGATTATTATTCCATTGAACGAACCACTCCTAAATAATTAATACGATAGTTACGGTACCCGTACGCATTTAGGGTCGTTACATACGTTTAGGTCAATGATTGGGTCACGTATTACACAAATATACATCATGGGCACGGTAAAACGGGTGCAACGTCCTTTAATATCGTCAATATAGTAGAATGATCACAAGTGATAACATATAAACGAATCAATACCAGGGTAATAGTTCAATTGTCGCAGATAAAATTTTACTCGCAAAGATAAATGTGAAAAATATGTATATGTATTACATATACGTATATCTGAGTGAAACGACAATCATAGACTTTTGTTAGTTGGAAAATACATTTTTTATATTAAATACAACTTCTCCGCACGTGTTGGCAAGTTTCAAAATTTCTCGATACTTTGTTGATTATACGAATAGATGAAAACGAATTATAAATCCATAAACAAAAAGAGAGATTGATTTGAAAATTCGTTTTCACTTTCAACACCCCGTATAAGAAAGCGTATAGGAGCCACGGCTATAAGACTTGAATGAATTTGCTCGGGCGCCAGAGGGTCCTGTTGGTAATATTAACAGGCCAATCGTCGCATCCGGCTTCAAATAAAAACCGCTTTGTATTATACATATGCATGTGCATCATACAGGTATACGTGTACCTACTAACTCGTATTGCGATAAGAAGCTCTTCCTGTTCGCGAACTTTACACTTTACATCACCCTCCAATATTACGTTGTTACGTATTACAGACGTGTCACACACACCCCAATCTTGTTGTAAAAATTTGTTCGGAAAGATACTGGGCAAAAAAGCACAAGTTACAGTTTGGAAAAAATACATCCATTTTTCTTTTCTCCCTCGTTTCAAGACAATTTATTAATATTCACCGCCTGATATAAATACGTTTGAAATGAAACGAGAACGTACAATATTGCACATTCAACGCTCCTATAGATTTATTACCTTTTTTTTTTTTTCTCTCAATTGTGGAAACTTAAATTGTAACTCAAATCTATTTTTCAAACCGCAAGTTTTGCCCGCAGAAAATAAGCGAGAGCGTAAAACCTCGCAAGAGCAACAGACTCTCCGAGTTCGTAGTAAATTCGCTCCATCATCCGTTAGAATTGCCATAAATTGCCGCGAATTGCCGTAAATTACTACAAGTCTTACGATGATAATAATAATAACAACAACAACAACGACAACAAAAACAATAGCCGCGACTTTACACGTGGTGCATGCGGTTACAGCAAAAATTGCATACAGTCTTTACTACAATCTACTTATAAACTTGTATCGATTACCGTGTATTTTCTTGTCAAAAATTGATAAAAATTTTTTTTACTTAACACGAGAATGCGATAAAACTTGCACACGTATTTTTATTTATGTACGTACACATTCAACGACGAATGTATTCGCAGCTAGATAAAAATCTCTTTTTCTTCTTCGTTGTTTATTCTCACGTCTTCCAAGAATTAATTCAGTATTGGCATCAGATCAAACATTTTTAACAGCCTCGGATGAGGCAGAGTTTGTGTAAACGCAAGTTTTCTATTTATAATATACCACTGCTATTTACTTTTTTATTTTAATTTTCCATTTATCTTCCAAGTCCGTGTCAAATAAGAAACAAAAAAAAAACAAAAAAAAAAAAAACACGAGGGTCGAAGACCTGGCACTAGATTCCACATACCGATTAACGTATTTTCGCATCTAGGTGTGAGCAAAGTTATGCCCTATATATGTATATATACTAGACTGGGCCAAAAAAAACGAAGAATTTTTTTTTTTAATGGTACTGTAATAACATTGTTCATGACGACAAATAAAAATGATCCTAAAAGTTTGAGCCCTTAATATTAATATTAAGGGGTGTATCGTTACAGCTATTGATTTTTCAACAGTTACCGCATTTTTTTTACCCAAAATCCGTCAATTATCAGTCTGAAAAATGTTATCAATCCATATTTAAAAGTTATTCGACATTGAAGTTACTTTTGAATACAATTTCAATGTCGAATAACTTTTAAGGGAGAGAATTTCATGAAAAATGTCAGGAGACCTTTTTTGTAGAGCATCAAATTTCCCACAAAAATAATGGTTTGATCTATGAAGATATTGCTTTTTCTGGTAATTACAAAAATCAGAAATTCAAACAAAAATTTGAAAAAACAAATCAATGTTTAAGGCACGATTACAAGGAAACGGCTCGATCTACGTCAATTTAGTAAGAGAGCTTTTTTGTAGGAAATTTAATTTCCTTCAAAAGTATAGATTGATAAAATTTTTCAGATTGATAATTGACGGATTTTGGTTAAAAAAAATGCGGTAACTGTTAAAAAATCGATAGCTGTAACGATACACCCCTTAATATTAATATTAAAGGCTCAAACTTTCAGGATAATTTTTATTTGTCGTAATGAACAATGTTTTTACAGTACCATTAAAAAAAAAATTCTTCGTTTTTTTGGCCCAGTTTAATTGTATACAGCAGAAATCTTGCCTATTTCTTACAATCATAATATCGAAAATAATCGACTCTCGCATCAACCGATGAACAAATTAACGAGGTGAAAGTTATTAACAGTAAGGAGGAATTAATCGGGACAAAAGCAGAAAAAGAGCTCTTCAAATTTTTTCAACAAATCGGAGGAATTATAACGATAAAAATATACATATTCAATGGCCCGCAAGTAAGCGGAGTCGGAATTCAAATGACTCAAGGTTGTTGTAATGCAAATTTCAATGATTCGCACGATTGAAGGATTCGAGGAGGCGATTCGACGGGAAGATCATCGTGCAACAACTAAACGCAACGAGCGACGCATAATGAGAAGTCGTTGCACTCCTCTTCTCCTCCCGCAGAAGGATAAGGTAGCCGTCCTCCTGCAGAGTCAACCAGGACGACGAGCTGCAGGATATATCTAACTATCGCTCTCCTCCAGCACAAGTTGGTTGGTATAGACCAGGTATGCGGTATTACGGAGATGAGGTGAGGTGAGCTCAAGAGTGCCTTGGGATTGAACGTCATTGAGCTGCGTGTCCGCAGATACACACTCGAAGAGATCTCGGCTCTTCTATAAGCTGCGATGCAATTGGAAACTGGCTTGATTTCTACTCTTCTGCTCGCAGCGTTGAAGCGTCGACGTCTTACGGTTTAACCCTTTGCGTCACGCATTATTGTGCTGACGGTAAGTCAAATTTTAAAATATAATAGTGTTCTGTGATTTTTTGGGTCGCTGATTGCGAATCTAAAAGTAGATTTTCAAAATTCGCGACAGCGGATCCAATATAGCGTGACGAAAATTTCAAATTTAATCAAATATGATCAAAACACCGTATGCCGGGGTTTTCGGGGGTTCCTGATTGAATTCGCTGTACTGAAGTTTCGAAATCTGATATCAGATTCGTAATCGGCGATCCCGAAAACTTGTAATTAATGTAAAACTTTCTAGGAATCGAATTGTGCCATCAATTTCCACGATTTTTTTTCACTTAATTTGTTTCTAACAATAATAGTTGACGTTATATTGCAATGATCACGCTAGAGTATTGGAACCCTGCTATCGGAAATAGCAACAAATAAAGCGCAAAGAAATATGTTGAAAAGTTCTCTGGATATAAAAAAATAGACGTAAAATAGATGGTAAGAATACCTCATTTCCACTATGACTCAAACGGTTAAAGAAGAAACACTTGCATTTTTTTTGACCATCGATATTCCAAACAGTGCAAAAAAGTTGATTAGCATCTTGTTGTGCATAATTATTTCTGCGTCTAGATACATGTAATTGTCATCTTCATCCCATCTTCCTTCTCATCTTATCTTATCATATTAATTTCTGACATATCTTATTATTTTCAGCGATGAATTTCCTTTTTCGAATTTCTTGCCGCACTAAAAGTAAGACAGCGGAGTCAAAAATAGAGACAGCCAAATTAGCCAATCAGCGTTTTAAAGGTGAAAAATTCACCTTCATTTCGATTTTTTAGAAAAGTTTTTACCATTTTTTATTTTGCATCCAGTATGCATTTCGGATTAAAAACTTGGAAAATTCAACGCTTTTCTTCTGAAAAAAGTAAGGCTTTTACGGATGAGTAAATATGGAAGGGGTAAAAAATGTAAAAATTTTTTTTAATCATTTCGATTCAATTTGAGGAGTGTGACCTTCGAAATTCGATTTCACTCTTCCGAAGGACGAGTCTAATATACATACATGTAATGTAGTTATGTATATATATAACTCAATTGTTATAATATCGTACAAGGCGTCGATTCGCGATGATAATTAGTTTCGATTCAATTATTGCTCATTGTGTGACGCATTCGTTACGCGCTTATGACTGACCGAATAGGTAAGTCGCCATTCCAGTGTCCGCGTTCGCTAACTTAACGATACGTACGCCACATGATAAATTGCGTCAGAAATATTTGCCAGTGTCTTTAATTATATAAGTAATAAGCTTATTTCGTGAGAGAAATTTCACTCACGACGACAAAGTTTCTTTTTTTTCTTCTATTTTTTGTTTAGAAACGGACTCGAACCTAATTTAAAACTAGATACACCGCGAAAGCGATATTTCTACAATAACTCTGGCTGGGAGCAAAATTATAGGGTCGATTTTTCAGAGGTTCGTCGTTGAGGGGTTGCGACGAACCTTGAGGATGTTTGCGAAGATTGGAGAGATCGGAGAGGAGTGCAATTAAGGTGTCCCACAGGAAGTCGACGCATATTCGAGAAAACCGCATTCCAAACCACAACGGCGTTCAGCTTAGGTATACATAAAGCGCATGTGTGCGAATGCAGCGTATAATACGTTACACGAATACGCATGCGTGAACACATAACGCCGAGGTACGATACAAAAGCCATTCTGCGTGCGGGTACGGCGAATCTGAAATCGTAAATTCCGTTCCATTCAACAATTTCAGCTCTCCTCTCGATGCACGCACGCGAAGAAGCGAAACGCGAGAATTTTCTCTTTCCTTTTCTCACAAACTCAGCGTGAAAATTGACATCCCGATGTAACGAGAATTGCCACGAGGAAAAATCGAAGTCCTCGTTCTCACAGACCGCGTGCTTACGGTTTGCTTGCGTTTCTTCCTCTGTACGTGCGAATATCTACATCCGTTAACAAGCCGAGAAGGTCGCTAATTCTTATTCCGATCGCAGAGTTTTTGGTACACGGACAAAATAATCACGTCTGTCTGGCCTGCGGAGTGTCATACGAACACGATTCCGACGCAGGATTACGTTTATCGAGTAACGAAGAATTAATTCTGCTGATTCTCAATCACGGAAAGGAATTTTTACTTTACTTTCCTTTTCGTTTCAATTAAAAACGGTTCAACTGTCATTCATCATCCTTTTTTAAAAATCTATATTAAACTTTATCCAACTCGGCGCGTTTCTTTCATCGCGTATAGTATTTGCGAAGTGTAGAAAATTCGTGTACATTCGTACATGCAATAAATTACACACCGACCGAGCTGAATAAAAAACTTCCGTTTGTTTCTTGCTACATTACGGCCAGCGTACGATGATAATAACGATGATAATTGCGCGGATATATGAAAAATAAACTCTTTTCTTATTACGTCTCACGGTCGTGGGTATAAAATAATACATATAACGCGTAATTAATTAGATCTCGTTGCAACGTGCAAACCGCGAATGGACGAATGCACGCACGGCGTGCATGCAGAGCCACCTTATTATGCATCGTGCATTGCACGGTGGTTGCATAAGACAAACGAGACGCGGGTATCAGATTACAATGGAAACCGTTGTCAAGGATATATTTCGACTTCACCTTCAGCAGCAGCAGCAGCAGCAGCAGCAGCATGGACCGAAGTTTCGCGTATATCGGATGCCGAGACGTCTGCCTGCCATTGACACCGGCAGGTTACAGAATTAATGAAATTCTACACCATCGCCGTGCGTGCGGAATGACACAGACACGTATGTACATGTATACGTATATACACGGCATGCTTGTAATTTTTTAAAGAGCGACGTGAGAATAAGAAGAGAACAACTCGTGCGTGTAATTATTTTTGGCATATCATAGGCGTAATATAATATTTTTTTTTACATACAACAGATGCACCGAGGCGAGGTGAAGCTTAAACCGCGGTCTGATAATAAAGTTTCGGACTTTCCTGCAGCGTAAAACTGTCGTGAATACAGGATTTTTTTTTAACACGATATTCAAAGTTTGTAGAAGAGGAATGAAAAGGATCGATGAGGTAAAACGAACAAAAGAAAATAAAATAAATAAATAAAAAATGTGTCGTGAATTTAGTTAAAGACCAACTAATTATATTTTCGAGATTGGTTTTTATGTACAATTAAAAATTAAAAGGAAAGAGAAAAAATTCTTTATAATGTAAGCCTGCACCGATCTTTTCAAAAATTTTAAAAGTTGTTAAAATTTTCTCGATTTCTCTAAAAGCATAAAATATACAAATAACATTCGTAATACCGTTTCAACGTTATTATCGTAAACTAAATAACCCCGTATCGAGTATTGATTACAACAAACGAATGCATGTATAAATCAACGCGGTATTACAAAAACCAAAGTCGTGTCGAAATTGTCGTATTTATAATACACGCCAAACTCTCCTAACTAAATAAAACGTGTAGGTATCTGTTTGAGATAATGCGTAAATAAATAATTATTCATCACGCAGCCGCATAGAGCGAATCGCACGTGTCGGATTAGTGAAATTCAATCCGTAGCACGAGTAACGCCGAGGGGCAAATTTTTTTGCGGATTTTAAAAACATGCCGTTTTGATTTCTCCTTTTCCCTCTCCTCCTCCTCCTCCTCCTCCTCCTCCTCCTCCTCCTCTTCTTCTTCTTCCTCACCTTCTCAATCTCATTCTTATTCTTCTTATTCGTATGCACCACTTGCGAGGATACGTGTGTCAGCACGCCAACAGCTCTGCAGAGAAGAGCCCCCAGATATATCCTTCTCGTAATCGTTTTATTGCTAAAACTGTTCATCGAACCAACCGCCTGCCTCACAGAGTACTTAAGTAAGTACCCTGTGTCGATTCCGATGCGCACCTGATACCTCTCGAATCTCAAACGGGTATCGCACTTTTTATTCGCCATTCAACATCACCGCTTCCGCGCGTTTAATTATTTTATTTTATTTTTTTTTTTTAAACTTAGTTATTAATTTTTTTAATTCTCTTAGATTCGTTTCTGTGTACAATTTTCGATATCATTTTTTCTTTTTCAGAATATATCACATTTCGTACGAGGTATGCGGTTGAATATAAAAATATATGTCATATTATACAAGCGCTGTGCGTAACAAATATGCGAAGAGAAGTTATCGATACCGTGTAACTAGGCAGGTAGAATAATAAACGCGGGCATGTAAACAAACTCTTGTAATACTTTTGAAATTTTTTCAAGTAGGCAATTCGGTCAGCGTAAATTATGTTATTATACTATACCTGTACAGATATTATAACCGAACGTTGTAACCTCAACAGTACGTATATTTATTTACCCATGTTTAATTTAAACCGCTGCAGCACGCGAGAGCATTAAATTCGAATTAAGTATACGTAGTATTATTATATTAAATTTCGTACGCGTGAAGAATTTGTGAAGAAATGTGCATGAATATTTACACGGTTCGTATTGTATTATCAACGTGCGACGTTTGTATCGATGATATTTGATAACACAGGTCAACGAAAAAAAGCCAAATTCTTTCCGAGTTCATATCTGAATCGACAAATTTCGATTCTATACATCGAACGATAGCCAAAGTCTTAATTTATTACTTATAAATTTTCCTTTTGTCTTTTTTTACGTTGATCGTTGAAATCGAAGTGAACTTTATCTAATAAAATTATTTTTTCTCTCATTAATTACGTGGAAGAAATCAAAATTTCACATCTGGAACCCATACTTAAAATGAAAGATTGAGGTCTTCAAAATGGGAAAATAATTTTTACCTCACGTGTTTAGCAAACTTTATTACATTGTGTGGACGGTATAATCGCAATTCTTATTTTCCTCTCAAAATCGGTCGATATATCAGGACATGCTTTAACAGAAATCTTTGTATTTATTTATTTATTTATTTATTTATTTATTCCTTGAATTCTCAAACTCTCGACACAAGCATGCAGGAGGAGTTATATAGTAAAAAGCATCGAATTTCCGGACGTAAAACATTCAAGGCCACTGTCGTTCACCGTGATCACGAAATGCCGATGGCGTCGCTCGGTCGATGGACGCCACAGCGGCGGTAGATCGGTTGGATCGGTTGTTCGTGACACGCACACACACACACGTGAAACAACGGTAGTTGTTGAATTACGAAAGTCGAAAGTATACCGCGGTGTATGTATACTATACTTTTCTGCACTGACTGTACAAAATCCACGCCTCGTTATTCGAAAGAAACGATACAAGGCTTTGAGAAGGAAGAAAGAAGAAATAAAAAATTACGCCGATTTTCAACGAGTACAAATAATATCATGTGAATATTCTGTGAGTTTCAACCATGCGTTTTTATAACCGTTATTTATGATGTATATGAGAAATCAATTTTCTTTCACGGAGAATTAAAAGTCGAAGGATAAAATTTTCAATTCTAATATTACTGTTTCTGGACGAAGATGGATTGCCGATTGATTTGACGATTGGTAGATAATCAAGACGATAGTTTCGTTTGTAATATCGTTGAATTTACTTGCGATTTTCGTTTCCGAAAATACTATTGGACACTCTCAGAAAATGTTACTTAGGTGTGGTGAATAATAATATTCAATAGAAACTCGACTGTATCGTTATAGATTTATGCTCTGTGGTTTTCTCGACTGGTCAAAGTTCAATATTACGTTAATTTTTACCGCACGTTGTCGATTCGTTGAATCGGAACGTTGCAAATCTGCGGTTATTCGCGGCATAATTGATCGTACATAAATATTGTACGATTAATCAATTTCACACACTCTATAACGATACACACGCGGAAGACGAAGTTAAATATGTATAGAATTGGCTCAGTCTCTACAGCCGTAGTTACTGAAACCCAAATAAAAAAAAAAAACCAGCGTAATATCGAATTGTATTGCACGTACCTACTTTGTAATGGAATGCTCGTAAGCGAGGTTGAGAAACGAGCCGATTGCGATACAAGTGAAAGAAGAACCGCAGAAAATTTCAACTCTTGCTTTTCCGCACGATTTCTGTAATTATTTATACGGTAGCCAAAGATTCGGACCCAGATTCATTAACTATTTACCGATCTCGGTTACACGCCTGATTTAACTCCAATTTAAATTCGATCAGCGAGATAAGCCAGGAATGAATTGTGAACATTTTACAATATATTGAATTTATACGTGTATTACACACGCAGTTTTATAAATAATCGTACATTCAGGCCACGTGTGTTTTTGCGTAAATCATTTTTATTTCAATTCGTATAAGTGCGAAATTTCAAATCTATTCTCGTCAGAATTGCATATTTTTCCACCATCGAAATAGCTTTAGGACTGTGGAGCAATAACTAATAACCTTAGCAGATAAGATTCGTAGTTCGTTGAATTATTGAATCCATAAAGTCGAATCTCTGGTCACGCGCAGGATGAAATTGAGTGTAGATAGTTTTTGAATAATGTTACCTACGGTCTATTATGTAGAGTCTGTACTGTGCCAGATTTGAATGACCGGCCATCGTGTAGAGCGAAGTGAATGGACCGCAGACCGGATCTCGGTCAAGACGTCTGAAATTGAGTTCAAAATCATGTCTGACATAATCCGAGACTCGTCATATTCCCTGCAGAGAGGTCGAGTAGGTACGCATACGTATTGCAATGTCCGAGCAATTTGATGTTCGGATTAAGCTGAAAATTGTTACGCCCAAACTTATCACCATTTATCTTTTCTGCGCTTCGACGAATTACAATCACAGTTTGATCAATATTCGATTTTTCAATTCCTTCCATAATCATCGATGGACAGAAATTGTTGCGTTTTGAAGCCGCTTAGCTCCCATGACATCGAAGTCGGTAAGTTATCGTAACGAAATATCGGGGAAAAAATCAATTTTTCCTCAGTTTTACGATGATTTTTAAGGAACTAAGATTTCTAAATATGATTGTGTTTTGTTTTAATACGGTTTACTGAATTTCGGACAATTCCAAAATCGCGAAATAACGATTTTTTTTCTACTTCGATATGATCAGCTCCCTGCAGTCTCATGACGTAATTACAACTACAATAGTCGTTACTCACTGTCATGACTATTATACGCTGCATGAAGAATAGCACTGAATTTAGAATTCCATACATTCAGGTTGAATTGATGATCGATTATTATGCATGGCAAGGAAAGCTCTACTCGTTACGGCATCGACTGAATCATGTTCCGTCTCAGTCGTCAGTTTCAAATGGAACAACGGTAATAATACATAATGTAATATAGGCATATAATCTTGACTACAGGTCTACGCCTATAATAGTATAATAATATAATAGTCCATGGAAACAAACAAACAAACACCGGCTGTGACACGAATCGCTACAAATTGGCACCGTTCTTGCATTGAACGTTATTAAATTTTTTTTATACGGTGAATAATTTCGCTCGTTGTGTGCATCGCAAGTGGAGGTTAAACACACGGAAAAATTTCTCAACCGAATATAACATACAGCGTGAATCGTGAATCGTGATACGCACGCTTGCTTCGCCTCCATGTTTTGCTTCCTTCGTACGCCTTGTTTTCGTTTCGGTCTTTCACTCCTCGTTTTTTCTCTCATTCACCGGCAAAACCGAATAATCCGAACGACGTGTTTCATAAAACTACACAATAAGTGGGTAAGAATAAAAAGCGAAACACATACAGAGTCGTAATATTTCAGATCGCTTGTACGAGCGCGTGCATTTAGCGCTGACAAGTCGATATAAATATAAAACGAATCGCCTTGAACTCCGCTGTTAGTGTCCGCCTTGAACGTTGACGGAATTAGGTACCTACGAATAAATCGTTCGAGAACAGATCTCGCGGGGCTATAATAGTCGCGAGTGTTTGTAAAGAAGAATACAAAAAACGAAAAACAATCGAAAATTCACACAGTGTGAAAAGGATTTCACGATGCTGAAGTTAGTAACGTTAGAGTAACGAAGACACATTGGGGGGAAAAAATTACCATTTTGTAACTATTTAGTGACTTTCAAGCGGCCGAGTTTTGAAAATATGAATTACCGCATTTCAGAGATTCGTCAATGTTAAGGATACGTAAAAGAAAACGGGTTGTTCGAAACGTGAATCGTTACAACAACGTTACTAAATTCAGCCTCGTAAGATTTTTCAATAACCACGTGATCAAATGCGCAAGTCTGATGACTGATTAAAAATAAGGAGGTTTTGAAACTCGACTTACGTTTTCTTGCTGCGATGAGCGTCTCTGCCGCGGCACACAGAACAGCGGCACACCGTGCTCCTTTTTTCTCTCCAATATAGCGGCTTTCGGTCTCGGGGTTCACAAAAACAACAACAACAACAACGACAACGACAACAACAATATTTAACCGTGTAATACGGGCACCGTTACCACGCCCAAATGCGACTGTACCTGTGTTATACCTAGGTAAATAGGTAAATTCACTCTCAACAACAAGAGACACACAAGCACGCACGAAAACAAAAGAAAACAATAAAAAAAAAAAAAAAAAATCCAAGAGAAAAAGCACTATATTTATTTTTCGCGCGCAAACGTCGTTTGCTTTTGTTATTCACGTGATTTCGTCGTTGTTATTCTTCCTACAGTTACGACAAAGATACAGTAAATATGCAGAGCCTAGTGCACCACCGTAACAGGTTGTTTTTCCCCACCGACTTTATAGATTGTTTAAAAGATATAACACGAGGGATTGTTTTCGCTCCGACGCAGCACACGGTTGATTATAGTGGAAAACCACAAGAATAATAAGAAAAACAACAGACCGTCGATCAAAATCCCGCGTGCGTATTTCACGTCGTCGAGACTTGTGCTTCAAGCCAGTTTCCACGGAACTAGTTTCCACAACGCACAATCCCACACATAACACCTAAAACCGCTGGAAAAAAGTTTCGGCGGTAGTTTAAACGACGGTAGCGACGCAACGGCGTTGTACTTTTGTTTCGCAGTTTTCAAATTTCCCGCCAAAGGTAAAGCGGGAATCGCGGTATCCCGGATTCGAGATACGAATGTGTGTGCGCGCGTCTGTTTCACCAGCCGCGCTTCACTGATCGGCGTGTCAACGTAGTTTCGGTCGGTTTTCGCCGCCTTCTCAAACTATGTCACACTGTGTGTATATATATATATATTCGAACAAGTCAAACCACGCGAGAGGCGCGATTTATCACCACTGTCCAAACTCTTATAACTGCACAGGGGTAAGCGAGCGCACGGATCGAACCGATTTTAAAATCGACGATCAAAATCGGTTGATTTTACTATTCGCTGAATAATGTCCACGCTCAGTTATTCGGGAAAATCAAATACGCTCCACGACACGACGCACGCACCGCCGGCTTCGCAACCACAACTAAACAGCTCCTGGCTGCTGCTCCTTCGTCCGGCAGTCAGCACCGACTCCGAAAGCACCAGCCATCCCTACTCCTCCGATTTCAGTGCTACCACCACCCCTTCCCTGCGCCCCTCAGCCCCCCCTACTTGTCGCCCTCGCAGGCGAACGCCGAGCGCTGCGAACAATGCAAGCGCGCGTGCCTTTGCTACGAAACACCCGACGCGAGGCTATCCCTCCCTGCCTCTAATTTAAACGTACACAAACGATCCTTTCTGGACGGTTCTGATGCTGCTAGTTTCTGGTTACATGACTGCAACGCAATTGTTTTTATTCAAATCTTGGAATAATGTATAATGTACCGATTCAGCTGACTGCCTGATGGGCGAATGATAACTTGTTGTTTTGCTCTTTTTTTTTTTTCTTAATCATGCGGTTGAGTTTATATATTCAATAACAAAATGAAAAGGTGTGTTATTTTCATAGGATATATTATCAAGATCGTCGCTAAGCATGTTGTCGCGGGAATTACGAGACACTCGGAATTTCCGCGCTTTGTATGCATCAGGGTAGAAATTTCGATCAGAATCTTATCAAGCTTGTCTCATCAAGCCCTGATGACGATGAATCAGAATGTAACGTAGCGTTCTACATGGGATCTAGTAGAGTTTTCCTGACTCGCGCCTGATTAGGTATCCTGGCGTTGACCTGATCACGGTTGGGTGGAAAAAATTTCTGCGCGGGAAAACGTAAGGATTACGAACAAGGATTGGACCGTAAGTTTAATAGCAAGGAATCGAATCAACGAATGAAGGCACAAATTACTGTACACGATAATTTCGAGATACGGAATTGCGGAATAGTTCTTGGGTCCGTGTTTATACACGGATATATATTTGTATATTATTCAAGAATATGTTTATGCTCGATAAAAGGAATCCCCGTCCGCGTACTTTATTAATACGAAAATTTCGCAACGCATCGTGTGCATTATTTATATATGTCTAACTGTAAGATGTGTATGTATAACCACAGGATGAAACTGCAATTTTCATCGAAGTATATCGAGGACGAATAGAAACGAAAAAAAGCATGACTGACAATATGTTATGGAATTGTTCTGTGAACTGATCTTTTTCAAAGAAATCGTCGTATCACAACAGTCGGTTAAAAATACCTACGTCGGTATTATTTGTTACACGTATTACACACAATCCTGAACTTATTTACAATCTTTTTTCGATTCTAATTCTGTACGTCACTGCAAAATAAAAAATAGTTGAAAAGCAAAATAATGTGATTTATAAGTTTATTCCGCACATGAAATTTAATAACCGTGCAGACGAGTGAAATCTAATGAAATACCTTGTACCGTTGCTGATGCGTAATCACGAGGCGTGAGAATTTAGCACACCTACTACGTGATATAATGACGTATACGCGAAATATTCGACGCGTTACGCAGGAAGTTTTCGGCCGAATAAAACCGCTGATACTTACCGAATGATTTAAGCAAATTTTAAATTCCTTAACACTTGACTTGTTCGCCGAATGCGACGAGTACTTATCTTATATACCTTCGTGAAATAAAAATTTCCGAGATCTGGATAGGTACGCGCTATATAATACACGAGCAGCAATTTCCTGTGCCGTATCGTACGAGTTAAGCCCACTTCACGTGAACTGTTTAGGTCCTTTTTAGTCGGTCGTAGCGAACGTCCATAGTGTGAGTATCGGTATATCAGGTTGCGCAAACAGGCCTTATCTCACCGTAGAAGAGAGTCACATGGCACTTATAATATTATATGTATCCAGTATGTGAAATTTTCTTTTTTTTTTTACTTTTTACGGCTGTACAACCCTTGCCTGCACGTTTCCCCTGATTCTTGCTTAAATATTTGAGAGCCACGCGGCAGCCTTATCAAAAGCAATTCCCGCGAGAACCACACGGCATCCTTTTACAGTTCAGACTCATAGACAGCTTCCGCACCTGCCTTGCTTAATTACAGAACGAGCATTGTCTTTTTCTTCATTCTGGATTTCTTCATTTTTTAAACGACGATCCAAGTAAGGAGTCGTGCTGATGATCCTTGTACTGTTTTACGAGTCGCATTAAAATCCAATTTTGCGACGAGCCATTCCACGGACCAAGAAAGAACCCCCGGTATACGTATAGGTAATTTTAAATCGTAATCTGTCTGGGACAATCTCAAATTGCACGTTAAATTATCTTCACGCTAGTTACGTGCTTCAATTTTAAACCCGAAATTCTAGCGTAATCCCTGAAAAATCCTTGAATACTTACAATATTGTGCGTATTGCATAAGGGAGGATGTTGTGTGATAATGATTACAAAAATGCAAAAATGTCATTTATTTGGCAAACTACAATATTGTGTTGTAATAGAGTATCGGCATCTTCAGAACGTTTCATGTAACGTATATTAATAATTCTCCGTACGTTCTATCCCTTTCACAATATCCTGATCGATAAACCACTTGTAAAATTTAAAGACCTAAATTAAATGTTAAGATTCTGTTGGCTTTGATACCTATCTCCAGAACTTGTCAAAAGTCTAAATTGTTATTAAAAGGTCTGCAGGAATGTCCTTTGGTTAACTGCATCGTCACTTTACCGAAGGTTGAACGATTTTAGTGGCAGATAGAGTCATTACTACATCAACGGTCACTCATCTCAATGTTATCTACATGTATGCATGCATGAAGTTAATTTTATTACCCACAGGGCGTGAAAACTACAATTATACAGTACAAGCCAGGCTCGTCAAATGACCATACTAAACACTGTGTACTCGACATTCCAATTTTGATAAGCATCGCGGTCTTAATAACCAAAGGTGATATCGTTCCGTAATCACTTTTGTGGATTTAAAAGAATGTTTCGTTGGAATAGTTCAGTTCAATTTGTTACTCCACAAAAACATGGAGCTCTTGTTCGCTCGGAAAAGAAATATAGAAACGATGCGCCGGTTTCGCATTTAGTTTTGCAGACTGGTAACAATCCCGAATGTCATAATTTGTGAGTATCCCCTATTGCGCACAGAGACCAGCTGGTCCCATGACGAATTTAATGCCCTCTCAATTAGTTGACTACAAGTAAGGCATGCGACGTAAATTTTGAAACTCTTCATAAATGCAGAGGGCGTGCAGCTGCGCTCAAGTTTTTTGGTGTCATTGGCGTTACTGCATAAGCGACGCGTGTGGCAACGCCAAGATAAGATCAGGCTGCTCTTATGTGGTCTCATAGAGTTCGTCCTGCATGCTCCCGCATCTCTCTTACGATGTTTCGACCGAATCCGTCACTCGACCGTCACTTTATCCTACACGTCTCTCGTGTCACGGCCCTAGTTCTGTTAATTAGACAATTATATCATCAGAACGTTAGAACGGTACCACATTTCATACCAATTCACGGTCACTTATTACGTTCCGCATACACGTATACTTTCATGCCTCGATGTAATAATAATCATGTCCCAGAGACAAGCATCCTCCAATGGCAGCTTCGAGCCTTTGCTTCACGTTCTTGTGTATCATCCGGTTTTCCTGCTTGCACTTGAAACTGAGCATGTCTGGAAGATCATCCGATTCAGTATGCATCTGAGAACTAAAATGGAGGAATGACGTCGCGGTCGCGCGGTTCAAATTACTGGAATCAAGACGGAAATTGCCAGATGCTCGTATACTAGAATTCCTGTACTTACCGGACAGTAACCACTGAACTATTCACGTCAGGGTATTTCGACACTAATTTCCGTAATTCACAAAGTGAAAACGTCGCAGCATCAGTCTCTGACCTTAATTTCATCGTACAAAAGCGTAGCGAAAGCAATGATTCTTATCGTCTTTCCTACATCAAGAATAGTACCTTCAAAGAGAATAACTTCCGTGAAAAAATTTGCGTAACCCAATAATGCCTGATGTCGAACAGGGACGTTCTTCAGTTTGTTTCAACGATCTACCCAAAACTAATACCGAAACGAGCGAACTGCGACGTCCAACAAAGGGATAACAGTAACGATTCATGTTCGGGATTTCCATAGTTTAATTGACGTAAAAGTGCGGGTTCCCCTTCGCAATGATGTACGTTCATACCGTATGCAGATTACGAGGTAATAGCCAGAGAGAGAGAGAGAGAGAGAGAGAGTAGACAGCGCGTCTAGACGGCCGTTCATAGCTGGGGGTCAGTATTTGTACGAGGGGAATTCGGTAGCGTGTGCGAGTATTCATTTGCGTGGGTGCAAAAGCGTGGGTGTGTCCGTGCCGGACATACCGGACATAGGACACAGGGCACGAGGGGCGATCAGATAGGGAGATGCATGTGGGAGGAAGCTTCCTCCGGAATCCGGTGTGAAACCCGGCTGATGTATGTGAGTTCATGAATTCGTTGCGATAAAACTTTCGTCCCGACAAAGGAAGCCCGATCATGGGTGATCAACGAGGAAGTCGCGGGAGAAAAATACAGGCGACATCCTCCGGTCGGGATTAAAGCTGTTTAAATCCGCAGGATGTTCACCGTTTGTTGATAGTTCTTGAAGTGTTTTTTTTTTCTCAACCATTTCATACTCGACTTGGTCGAATTTGGTGCACTGTACGATGAACGAGGTATTGCTGGCTTCGAATTTTTTTCAGTTCTATGTCGGGAGAACGGGACTCCAATGCACTGCAGTTTGCTTCCGGGTCTGCGATTCTCGAGCAGTATAATCAGCCCATTCGAACGAAGAAGCTACATCACGGACTGTAAACAAACCGCAACGGGCGCCTAACGGATCTGCTCAATCTGACAATGAGCATGATTTGCTGTGTGGTTTGTACTGGTTCACGAACATCTGCAGTGCACCTATTCATACTTGACACGGAGAGGAACCGGTGCGTTTACGGAATTGGTGTTGGTAGGGTTGATCTGCCACGACGATAAACTGGATACATTTCATTTCAATTTATAGTACGGAAAAAAGTGAAATATCTGATAAGTGTGACAGATCAAAAAGCGATTTCAGGTATATTAGGTCGAATTTTAGTGTATAACACCTAGGTTGATGAAACTGCTCAGATAAGCGGTAGCCGATGACACGCTCATGAATGAATTAGGTGATTTACCGCCTCTGATAGAGCGATCCGATTATACGTGAGGACTCATTGATAATCGGTACCAACAACAGCGGTAATCACCGTATGGATGCGAAGCTTGTTTTAACGAAGGAAGGGTGTGTAATAACGATGACCACTAAGCTAAAAATAATCGATGCATCGATTAATCGAACACGACTCGATTGAATTGGCAAAAATGAATCAATTAATAGATTGTTTCATATTATTTTGAAACGGTGAATTTAAAAGTAAGGTTTGGTAAATTTCAGTATGTAATCTTAATAGCGGAAAAGTTTTTTTACGATTTATAGTTTCATTAAAAATATTTTTCAGTTTCACGTATAAATTTACCGTATCAAATAGGTACTCAGTAAGACGATGATACTGATCGATATTTTAATCACACGAATCGTTCACGTGAGTAAAAAACAAAAACTGATTTTGAGTAAAAATAATCGATTCGGTCGATGAATCGATTTTGAAAAATAATCGATTCTACTCGATTAATCGGGGGAAAACGAGCGATTTTATCGAAAATCGATCATTTTTGGTCGTTCTTAAGTGAGCAAGTCCCGTATTTTTCTGTAGTTGTAGAACTTCGAATTTGACCGAGTTATACTTCAGCGACTGACAATCACTGAAACGGCTTCCGCATCGGTTATGCGGACATGAACGTGTATCTACACGTGTACACGTGGGACTAATTGGCAGCTGAAGGATACGTTATTACGAAAGATCTGGTGGGGCTACCGGGAGTAGCTGGTTGCGCTTTGATATCGCACTGGTGTTACCACTTGCGTAACAGCGATGCAGCGAGCGTGGAATTGGAGAAATGGAATCGCGAGATAGCGCCGCAGTTGTATTGCAGATTCTTCCTTTTTAAAGCGGTGTAACGCGAACTGCACGGCTTTTACTCGCGTTTTTCATATTATATATCGCCGTTGATCACGCGCAGGTGTTAATATTGGTAGGTAAACATATACGCTGCAGTTAATGCGGTAGGTCGTATAAATGCCGCCTGTCGAGATATCTCCATCTTGCAAATTATGCCGCCTTCTAGTACCCGTTGCGCAATCATTACGTACAGTATCCGTACATCGATCATACATTTCTTACGGATTCTTTTACGATCTGATTGGTCAGTGGCTGGGCTCACAGTAACGTACGTGGAAATCTACGCTGTGTTTATTCTTAGATTGCATTTTTCGCGTTGAGGTGACAGGAAATGATTCGACTCACTGGACGATTATACCTACATAGAGATAAACGTTCGACGGCTTTTTGCTAGCGAGATAATCTCATCAACGACGCACTAGAATGGCTTCAACGTCGCGATCTTGCAGAAACGAATGAGCTTATAGCTTGCAGTCAAGCCGGAAGTCACTGAACTAAGCTGGTAAATTGTTGAAATCCGTCTATCGCTGCCTTGATTTTTTCATTTCCGAATGAAACTCAGTGCTTATTTTATTCGTAAGGTGTATGAATAAGCTGTTTTCGTATCAAGGGCGTAAAGTGTTATGCCCGTGATGCGAACAATATTTTTCGTTTTAAGTACGCGTAAGACGGGATTTAAAGATCCGGGCACCAGCGTAAAATCCCGTTTTCGGCCGACTATGACGAAAAATCTCTAGTGTTGGTTCGTCGTTTCGTAATCGTGTATAAGTTAGATTTCGTGAAAATTTAAAGAGTGTAGCGATTGCGGAGATAGGAGAAGCAAATCATTCCCATTGTTGCGAGTCCGTATAGAAAGTTGTAGCAACGTAGTATCGTAATTATACACGTTGGTTGCTCGGTCTGCTTTCGCTCTTCCGTTGTGAAATGAAACTTCTTCTTCTTCATCTTATTCATCTTCTGCTCGACAATGCGAATGTTTGTGGATATAAGCAAGTACTAACAGAGAGGATCGCGGTTTTTTCTCTCAACATTTTGGATCTCGCTGTCTATGCGAGATTTTCTATAAGATAAAAATGTGTTTAATCGTCGGAACAAACCAAAAGAAAATTGTACGAGTGCGGTAAAAGTGAGTCTTATTTTACGGAGATTCACGCACATTATGCGTTGCCAAATCTAATATAATACGGATAATATAGCGATGCTTTCGAATGATCATAATGTTTCTATTTATTTTATTTAAACAATGATTAAATGAAACATGTGAATTCGAATTATTCTTCCATTTCCGAATACCGGGGACGCATGTTTGCGTTCAGCAATTCTTTGACCTTTGCAATATTTCTTTCAATATTATCTTTTACAATTTTTGTTATGTTACCGTCAACTTTCGGCAGTAGTTTACCCTTCCTTATTGACATTTCGATTTTTTGAGCCAATTCGACGTCTCGGTCACCAGAGATAAAATTCGTTACCTGACAATCCACCTCGCCACCCAATCTCCCGGTTCTTCCGCACCTGTGAAACGAAAACAAAAATACAACGAGAATCAATGTTTCATCGGTAGAATCGGCGTTTTTGTCAGATCGACCAGCAGCGAATAAACCGATGACTCTTAAAACATTAAATTACAAATTTTCTACTTTCAAGTCATTTCGAAATCTCGAAATTTTATTTATAGAATTTCTCATCGTTCAATTAACGCTCACCTGTGAATGTAATCGGCCGTGTGAAGGGGAAAGTCGAAATTAACGACGTGCTTAACCGTCGTGGTGTCGAGTCCCCTGGAACAAGCATCAGTCGTAACGAGAACAGTGGTGTGACCCCTTTGAAATTCAGCAAATCTATCTAACCGTACTCTCGCTGGTAAGGTGCCGTGAGTGTAGGAGCAGTTCACACTCATTTCGCTCAAGAACAGGTATAACCATTCGCAAGACTTTACGGTGTTGCAAAAAATCAGTGTTTGACGTTTCTTCTCCGAATTTTTTTTCGCAATTTTCAACACTTCGCTTGAACGCGACGAGTGGCTAACTCTAATGAACTTTTGCCGTACTTGGGGCAAAATCCGGTGCAGTTTATCCGTCGTCAGACGAACAAGGGAATTGGTCTGTAAAGCAAGTGGTCTTATTTTAAATTTTTCCCATGAGTTTTGATAGTAAAAAACAGATCAGACGATATTCTTACGTCAACGATTGCCTCCAATGTCGCAGGTATCTCTGTCGGCATCGTTGCTGACACCAGGGTCAATTGGGCGGTACTTGGTAATTCACTTGAAGTTCCCATACCAGGTGAGTCGAACTGTAAATGTCAAGTGTTCTGAGTTACATAATTAATAGATGTGAAAAGGGCATGCCATTTCGATTGAACTGAAGATTACACATGGTGAAACTTACAGTGATTTTCTTCAAATAGTGACGAAGTTTTTCCGTGAAGCTATCATCGAGCAAGGTGTCAGCCTCGTCGAGTACCATGTGCCGTATGGATGAGGTCTTCTGTATAGACGTAGTTGTGAATTTACTAATAATTCCAAGAGATCCGATCAACAGATCGACTTCATCCACTACAGGATTAAGCATTTTCTTTTTCGTGTGTCCACCGATTAATACCTGTATCTTGATATCCGTATCGGCAGACATTTTCTTTGCAACTATCTGCAAGAGTTAACAACTGAATCAGTGCAGTTTTGTCAAATTTGTATTTCAGCTATTAAACACATGCTTCTCAGCCAATAACTTTTCGTATGAATATGAAATTTGAAGAGAATGAAATAGATAAATCTCTTGAAACTCAACACACCCCAATCTGTTGCGCTAAGTCTCTTGACGGTACTATGATCACTCCTAATGGCTCGTTCACGCTGCGAATTGCCAGCTTTTTCCAATGGGTTATTTGTTGGAGCATAGGAAGCAGGTAGGCCAGCGTTTTGCCACATCCTGTTTCTGCAGCTATGACGCAATTCTTTCTGGACAGCAAAATAGGGATGGCCTTATTCTGAATTTCCGAGGGATTATCGATATAATTTGTTCTTAGATTCTCGATCAGCTGTTTGTTCAAGCCCAACTCCTCAAATGATGCTAACTCCGTATTGTCAAGTGCGGGCTCAGGCTGCTTTGGAAACATAATTAATGCATTGGTATACATTTTTGAATAATACGCAAGACATCTGTTTTTTCATTTAATTACTTTGCATTTTTTACAAAGGATATTCATCGCTGTTGTATGTACGTACAATATAATCTGGATAAACGACAAAATAGTCACCAACGGATTTGTTATGGCGCCATCCCTTGGATGCCAGTGGTATTGGTTTAAATTTCTCGTAAGTTCGACCGGCAGTATAATTGAGAGATTCGTTCTTACACTTTATTACTATAGGTGGTCGTCGCTTTGGTTGGATTTTTTCTGAAAATGGAATTTCCAGCGCGACCGCCGGACTCTGAAACAATTCATGAACATTTACGGATAGATAATGACCGCTCGGAGGCCCCGTGTAGAATAAGATTTATTGATGTGTTAATAGAACAGGTTAGATTAGGTTAGGTTTGACTTACCGCATGTTTTCTGATGATATAAGTGAACGAATTTATCGTGTGATTCAGCGACCCGCGGCATGAGTTGTGAAGTAAACAGAACATTTCAAGTCCTGGTTAAGTTAGATTCTTTTCAATGTGTTGCATCTCTTCGTCATTTCATCATATAACCTATTTTTTTAACCAATGTAGACATTCGATTCTCGATGTGCACGAAATCTCCGTACCATCTTTCAACCAACTCTGAAACCTCTGAAGTCCGACCAAAGTCGACATGTGACTCTTGAATTGGATGATTGGTGGCAGCACTGTCTGATGTTACAAAAGGCGTTACATCATACATACCTATATTCCATGACTAGAAAAGTCACGTTCGAAATCTGAGAAACGTGATCGAGCTACGATAGGTGCTACGACTGTGCTCCGTCGGTAAAAAATATACGTCGACCGCTAAACGACACTCGGACAAGATCGTCTAATGGTAACCGTTGACTAAAGTGATATCTTCACATTTTGTTTGCACGAGCAATTCGCTTGAAATAATTTTATTTTTCAGACAAGTCTTTTTTTTAAATACAAAATCGCTTTCAGAAATGAATATGAATCATTAAATAATTGTACCTAGTAAAATATTGTTATCGGTACATCGAGTCTTCTTGCAATTATTGGCTAATAGACGAATATGATATCTTCATAGGACAAAACACGCTTGATTTCAATTACGCACGAATGTTTGAAATTGAGTTGAATATCGACATTTTTTTGTAATTTCAATTTATCACGTATACAAAGCGATAACTAGGTAATTATTGGTCTATGTATTTACTTATTACGTTGCATTTTTGGGTAAAGACCGATTTAGTAACAATTGCTCACATGGATCCACGGCCACCGAATGACAAGTTTATACAATTATTACATTTTCACTGTTCAAATAATTATGAAAATGTTGTCAATAAAGGGCAGTTCAAACTTGATTGGATTAATTTAATTCATGTAATGATGTATATACGTATATTTATCGTACATGAATGTGACTGATGTACAATTATACATATAAAATAACTTATTACAACAAATAATATAGGATTTCAAAAATATATCTGTACATGCCACTGATTATACATATAAGAGCATGAGAACACCGTGCAGTCGTATTAATACGAGCAATGCTGTAGTATTACACGCGAGTATATTAATATGAGATTAGTTAGCCAACAATTTTTTCGACAACCTTTCTTCGTCGTAAAGGGAAAACAATAAATAGAAAAATATATAAGGAAATACAAGGGGAGGAAAAATAATCGATGTACAATATATATATATATTTATATTTATCGTATATGCTATCTTTTCTTACGATTATTGCACAGACAATGCTGATTATTGCTTATTATTTAAAGATTGATCATTGATTGACACATCGAGACACTTATGTATTAGTACGAAATAAGTAATTGCAGTTTACATGATCTCCGGATATACAAAACGAGGGGATGCCACCGCTCGCGTATCTGGTATAATACATAACAGGAGCACGAAAATATGTATACGTTTCATCGTCATCCTCCACCGTCATACTGGTCAATAAATTTCATTTACCCTTACCTAATATGTAGATATAACATACGTATATGTATATGTATATAGAGGGACCACGTGATATCACGCCAATGCAGGTACTAGAGAGGGAGCTCTGAACACTTTGGCTCTGGGCCCGCAGAATTATTTCACCAAATATTACACGCTCGATTTACTGAGCCCGATGATCCCACATGCAGCTGCATATCCTACAATCCCCAGGCGACGACTAGATACAAGATTATTATGATTGACAGTAAACGGCTTACAGTCGGATTTCGAACAGATGCAACTGTTTGTACATTGGCCCCCAAAATATTATGCCCAAAACGGCAATCTTTCCCGTTTCTTCAACCACGCTGTGTATTTTTAAAGGAAGGATTTATTACATATGGATATTTTAGTCAAGGAACAATTGATAATACGACGAATACAAAACTATTGTAGGTATCTATGACAAACTATTTCAGGGCAACGAGGTTGTAGCAGAGAAATTTCGATTTTTTGCTTTGCTTGCAAGTTCACCATATAACTAATATACACGACAGCTTGGTCACTTCAAAAACGATTTAATATTCTTTCGGTAAATTGATTCTACTATGTGTTGAACGCAGAAATTTTTATATCAGGTTCATGTTCAGTGACCCCAAGGATATAAACCGTGAAAATGACTCTGCTGCAAGTCGCTTCCGGATAGCGAAGGAATCGATTAATAAATTGCATTCGCATCTTCTATTGTTCATATACATAGTCGAAACAAATCTACCGCAAGGTGCAAGAATTTATCTATTTTACCGTTGTCCTTTCTACACTTCCGTAAACTCAACACACCGTCTAACATGCGTCTAGCTTTATTTTTCCGTGCCATTAGACACCGTTATCTCACCTTTCCCATATTCACCTAGATAAAAAGTTCCCGCCGTCCGAGGTTCTGCGGGAACAGGATGTCTCGACGAACGCCACTCATACAGGTGTACACCAACCGTTTCCTTCACTCATTAATTACTCGTTAGATACATATATTTCTGCGGGACCTAATTGGCACACGACTATAAGGAACACACAGATTAGGATCTAGGTGGATCCCTCGTTACCGTTTGTCTCGGCCACCCGCCGTTGACCTTCGACCTCGGAGGATCCGGGAGGATGGAGAACGACCTCCTGTAAAGCTTTCGCGATTACTTTAGGGCTGTGATGATCCGGGGTGGAGTGGCGTGAGAGAAACCCGGAACCGTTTCCACCGACAGGAGATTCGGTATTCGAGTCACTGACCGGGTCACTGGACACGATCAAGGGTACGGTCAGACCCGATTCCGGCCTGATACCGGACCCCTCAATTTCCGGACTTACATCATCGTTCCGGTGGCAGTCTCCCGGTGATTGCTCGCCGAAGAGCATCCTCAAGTCGCTGCCCAGCCAGCTGTTTGGACTTGCGTCAGAGACCGCTGGGATGGTCAACGGCAGGGTTTCCGGTGGTTTTCTCCCTCTCGCACTGTTGGCCAGCTCGCTGAGGGGGATCCCGACCTCGGACGTCGCCCAGACGTCGCAGTTTGGACTGAGCGAAACACCCCGTGGAATCTGGGTCGGCTTAGGGCTGGTGGCCGCGACTTCCATGGACCGCCATCGTTGCGGTTGGTCAGGGCTAAGGGTGGAAATGGTGCCGAGGCTATTAGCCGGGACAATGCGATGCGGGAACCGAGGGGAGCCTCGGATTTTTTCCCGCGAAGACGACTGGCTCGCGCTGGAATCTGCGGAATTTGAGCTTTGGTCAGTGCGTCTGCCGCCTCTCGCCTCTTCGCGGCAAATCCGACGATGCACTTACGTGGCGGAAGCGTGAAGTTCACCCTTGGCTCGCTGCACTCCTTCCGCTGGAGGCCCAGGCTTAATCTTCGGTCTTCCTCGCTGGTTATGCTGATTATAGGACCGGAACCGCACCGAGGATGCGGTGGTCGAGTTCCTTGGGTGTCCACCTGACAAGTTGACGCGGCCTTCGTACCCGGAACCAAACCAGCGATGTACCCCATGTGGACACGCAACGCCGAGGCAACCCCTGAACCGCGTTAATAAGTGTCGTTAGGTAATCACCTTCTCGAGCAATTTAACCCTTTTCGGTAAGCTCGTGGGCTTACAGTGATATAGGGTGGGTTTTATGGGAGGTTAAATCGTTGCTTTGGATGCTTGGGGCTGACTAATTACGAACCTCATCTTGAAATTATCGCGACGCTCAAAACGGCGGAGTGCTGAATGGTTTGGATTTCACCGTTTCGAAAGTTTGCAATCGTTGCAATTATAGTGGTTCTGGATTCATAGCTCAATATTTCACAGTCTTACATCCGATACGTAACGAGTGTTGGTAACTCTAGCGAAAATCGCGCGGGTTCTCGTATTCGCTGTTTTTGAATTCCCGATTTTAGCCTCAAATACGAAAACAACAATCTGCGATCATCATGGACTACAAATCACCGAAATTTTGTCAAATGTACGGCCAAGGTCCGTTCGCGATGGTTTAAATAAGACGCAGCTTGTGCACCGAGACAGTTTGTATATTGTACCCAAATACCCAGCTGCAATAGTTAAACCTGCATGATACCGGTAACAACTTACTTTAGGTCGTGTTCATAATCGTTTGCCTAAGTGTTATGCATGCGAAGTCTTATAGCCTCCTATTAAATAAATATGCAGGGTAACCCGGGTATATACGAGGATAGTTAATGTAATCGTCGAAAACTCTGATATTATACTGGGTTAAACCGGTTCTTGAAGCTGTCTAATATCCTTGTAATGAGTCCAGAAATTTAACTCGAGTGAAACTGCAACGAAGTAGTTATGCGCGCAATAATTTCTATGTCATACGAGAGAGAATAATATGAGAAGAGTAACTGTAAAACAAAAATATATATATATAAAAAAAAAACGTAAAACATGTCGTGTACAATTATTCCAAATAAGCAAAGGATCGAGCCCTCCGTATTATCTTTTTAATCAATACTTCTCAATCACTAATAAGAGTAAAATGCATCGACTGTATAACTGATAGCGAAAAAGAAACGGAGTCTTGCACCACAAAAGCGTCGGTCTCAGGGGACGGCAGGCTTTCATAGTGCAGAAACTGAGCTACTGCCGACCTTTAGCCATGCATAAAACAAGGAAAATCCTCATCTAAATCCTTCTCCTTACCAATATTTCCGACATAATGCTCATATTCTCCCGGCTTACCACTCCATATGTATAATGGCTGGAAGTTTGCAGCGACTCGGGAGTCCTGACTAGGCTCACCGCATATAAACTCTGTCCCATTTCACGTACGTATGCAGTCTCTTTGTCTCCGTCGACTCCGTCGGTTTGTAAACAAGAATCACTCGGCAGTATTGCAGAAATGTGAAGCATCTAAAGAGCCGCTGATTGGTAAGCGTGAAATTTATACCCATACAGCTACTTCGTGGCGACGTTTGAAAGGTCATGTGTCGTGTGTACGTAAGCCAAACATGCAAGTTCCTATTGCATTTCCTATTGGCATTTCGGAATCGACATCGCTGACCTAGTTCAGGGCTTACCGTACTTAACGTGGGAACGAACACTTGAGATGAAACCACTGTGAAAGCGATTTGAGTCATTTCAAGTCCTGTCGAGTCATTTGAATTGGGGTATCGAGTCAATGTCCGGACCATGGTTTGGGATGGGAACATGTTAAGGAGTCGTTCCCAAATAGTTTCTTACCGGTGAAGGAGGCGGTGGATGTTTTTCGGCTGTTGGGTCGACTGCCGAAGAGGCTGAAGAGTCTGTTGAAGACGCCCAGCCGGTTTGGTCCTTCCGTTTCTCTGCGCTGATGGAGCTTGTAGATGTCGGCGAGACTCCTCCGAGGGCCGTCCTCGAGATCCGGCTGACTGCTAAAGGCTACGGTTCCGCGGCGCATGCCTACGTTCACGGAGGAGGACGGGTACAATGTCGCGTTTTTTGGGAGAGGACTCACTTCTCGACGAGTGGTGAGAATTGGAGGACGGGGCACGGTTATTCGACAACGACTGATGGTCGTGAGACAGGCGAATCTTGCCTGGTGCAAACGGTATCATCGTCTATGGGTCGGCTCGGAGGCGTGCATTGACTCTATTATACACGCGGATCATTGATTCTCGGAGAATTTTACGATTATGGCTATTTACATCTCAAACGGAAACTATACAGAGCTACGAATATGCATATCAGGGTGGTTTTTGTTTAGCTTTCTTTTCGTTTCTTTCTCACGTACCTTTGGAAAAGTTAGATTTCAGCCTGAAGCAAAGCCTCGCGAAACCGAAACTCGATAGCAAAATTCGAAAAGATGAGTCATCCGGTTTCGAGTTTTTCAAAGAATCCAACCGAAATGACTCAAAAAGTATATAAGTTGGGAGGCTGTAATTGGTTTCATTTTGTAGATAAACAAATTTTCTTCAAAAGTGGTGCCAACCACTATTCACCTAAAAGTTCATCTTGCTTAAGCATAATAAGCTTCTTCATTCATTCATTCAATCCACTCAACTTTGAACGTTCGTGTCGAATATAAGATGAGCATTTAGGTGTATAGTAGTCCTGACCTTTTTTATAGAAAATTTTATTATATACAAAACGAAAGAAAAAAGAACTTCTCAACTTGTATAGTTTTCGAGATATTTGCGTTAGAGTGTTTGAAAAAATCGAGCCGAATGAGTCACCTTTTAGAATTTTGCTACCGAGTTCCGGTTTCAGGAGGCTTCGTTTGTGGCTCGAAACTAACTTTTCGAAGGGTGAGTAAAAAAAGAAAAGTTAAAAAACAAACCACCCTACTACATATGTATTTCTCTTCAGATTAATATATGTACACGGGTTATCTGTCTTGTCTTACAAAGAGAGGTGGATTCGAGAAAGATAGCGAGAAGAAGAGAGAAATAGTGAATGAGAGGTAGAGAACAGGGTGAAAAGTTCTCGAAATTTATATACTAACGGCAACGGAGGTGGGTGACTGACGAGACTATTCATACGTTATTTATTCGTTTCTATAGGTGGTAGAAAACGAGAACGATATTGATAACAAACTATAAATAAATAATATGCACAAACACATGCAGTAATACGAAAATGTTCACCTTTTAGAGGTACCTGAACGGTGGAAACGACAGGGAGAATATAATTATTATCACGATAGAGGCTTTGAGAGGGTCCGTCATATATACGCGTTCGCAAAGGTACGTTTGAATAAAATTTCAGACTTGAACATCGCTGCAATTACGTGTGAGGGTGTCCTTTTTCATTTTCCCGTATATCCCTGGCTATTCCTACCAATTTGACAAACTCTGGGGAAATATCCACGGGCTTTCAGTCCCGTAGGAATATAAACCTGGACAAATAGATCGTTGACACAGTGTCCAAATATTTTGTGAAAGTGTAACGTTTCGCATGGAAATTCGCAGTCGGAGATAAGAGAAAATTCTTCGTACAATATTTCGTCACATCAATGCTATGAGAATGCTTGTATCGGTTCTGCACTTTTCTCAAACCTGCGAATACTGCACGGAGGGAAAAGGACATCCCACCGCTGACACCAAAATTTATAGAACGTTTCGTCGAGGCGGAAATTTATGAAAGGAACGACGAAATCTTGTCCGGTTCACTTGAACCTTTCCAAGCTTTGAGTATCGCATGGAATAGTGACTGTGCTTTTATCGTACAAGCGCGCGTTAGGCACTCGTTCATTCGGAACGGCTAAACGATCCGAATCCAAGGAAAATGAAAATGCAACTTCAAACGAAGGGGGTGCGAGAAAGTGGCGCCCCGTTTTCGTCCTTGGTAGGCACATATGACGGACCTTTTTCAAGTACGTAACCACGAACGACGCGTGAATCTCTTACCGGACGGGTCGGCTGAAGGCCAACTTGCCCGCGGAATTACGGGTGGCAGAACACTCAGGAGGAGAAGGGGAAGTCCGCCCCCTATGCTCGGGTTTCTCTGAGGGATCGAGGCGTTTGAAGAAGCCTGGGAGGGACCCGGAGGTTCCTCGCCGAGCTGCTTTTCCAATCTCGCAAGCTCCAGTTCCAGTTGAGCCATCTCTTTGCGATACACTCGGTTTTGTACCTCGACTCGATACTGCAGCTCTCTGTGGAAAAATAGCGCGTACTTATTTCTCAGACTCGCTGGGTGGTTGGATTTTATTCCTTAGAGGAAATGTAAATCAACCCTTGAACTTCCATTCCCGCCTTCGACTGCGGGACGTTCATACAGGGATGAAATCGCACCTTCTGTCGTCCGTGACGAATCGCCTTGTGTTACACTCGATCTTCAGTCCCAAGCTCTGCACGACCGGATCCGCTCTTTCTCCGGCTAATATGTTCGCCAATTGAGGCAGAAAGAGGAGCGCCAGGGTTGAAGTCGTTGAGGCCAGAATTAAAGCCGTGATCGTGACAAAGGCCAGGGTTGCTCGGTCGGACATCAGATTGGCCAAAACCACTACGATCACGGAGGTAATAACCACAGAATAAACGCTCATCCCGATGTACTGAGAGTCGTTCAGTGCAGGAATTTTCACGTGTCTGAAAAGTTCGTTCGAAAGCTGTTGAAATACTTGCGTTTCGTTGCCGCACCATTCTGACAGAGTATCGAAATTGATCGTTTTCGAAAGAAGTTCAGTTTCGCTGATACTTCACACGTATTTTGGACAGTTCTAGAAGTGATTCTTCAATTGTTACTGAATTTCGCTGGTTGCAATCGAGTTCCAGCGGAGAGTTCCGTCAATGTTTCTCAACGGCTAAGCTGCACCCTTCATTGTGGATACCTTCTCTACAATTTACAGAATCTATGCATACCAATATCGATGGAACGAACTGTTGTTACAACGTCCCAAACGAATTTACAACATTTTTTCCTTACGGTTTATATCGGATCAATCGTTTCTAGCAGTCTAAATATTGTCTAAAAAAAATGTTGTGACTTCGAAAAGCAGCATTACGTATTCTTTGAAGCGAAGAACACATCTTTGGCAATTGAGCTTCGAGAATCGTTTACAAAGGGTCCGTTTTCGACACGTCATGAATAAGAAATGGTTTCGAACAGAGAAAGCAGCGAGAAACAATTGACCCCGAGTATTCTTACGAGTCTTCTCATCGATGGTGAGAGTAGAAGTGGAGAGGATAAAGACCCGTGCATCATCTACCATAACGGCACTGAAATACAGTGTACAGAGAATGTATGACAATTAAGGGTTGCACAGCATGCCGTTCATTGTCTTCCCGAACAAAGCGAAGCGTCTTGCGTCGAGAGGATCAGTTTGTCCAACTCGTTACAAAACTTCTGTCAGTATGCGGCTGTAACCATGAGGCACATTGTCTGGGTTGTTTGGAATACTGAATTTACAGACCTCGTTTCCCATGCCATGTAAACGCCGACGACAAGCAGAAGTCCCTTGTAAGCGTAGAGGGCTCCAAGCCAGCCGTTGGTGTGCTGGGACCGGCAGACTTCCACCTGGGTAAGATGGCCCGGAGTTAATTGGTGATCATTAGGGATAATTGTTTGGAGAAACCTGCGAGGAAGGCTTCCTTCGCCTCGACGATCCTGCCTCTCCTACCTGGGGCTGATAGACGACACCTCGATCCTGCGAGCTGATGTCCAGGGTGAGATTTCGCAAGTGTCGCTGCATCGGGTCCAAGGTCACCCACAAGGTAACGACCAGTCCGTCAATCAGCAGCAGAACGAAGATCAGGCTTATCAGCTGCGTGTCTTGTAAAAGCTGGAAAATCGCGTGTTTTGCGACATCAGACACGATGGGTCGCAACAAGTTGGTCAACTTTACGGAGTATAATTACCATCTACAAAGGTATAAAGAAACTCGAGAGGCTCGTCGGCAAAAATTGATAACCCGATCGGAGGACAGGAACAAAATTGATGCTTCTTTGAGGGGAAATAATTAAGTCTTCCAACCACATTTGCGGAATTCATTGCTTCGGAGATGAAAACATCTTTATGAATAACATTGTTATTCAGCGGATAAGAGGGTGAAATTTTGTAGGGTCGATCCTCTCGAATTTCCGTAACGGTTCGACCGGTGTGTACAATACGATTTAACTTGGTTTACCTTATTCTTAACAACGCCACTTCTGCTCCTCGTGAATATCCTGTGAACCCTGTAAGTCTTGGTGAACATCGAGCCAAAAGCGAGCGAAAATCCAGCTGACAATAGGTAGACCCTGGCCTGGATAAATACACCTAGATATACATGTATGTATATTTCTTTGTGAAAGCTGGATTATTGTTCGGCAACCGTTGCCGATTTTTTGTTATACCTACACGAGTGTAATGACGTACCGTGTGGGTTACGATTTCAAACGCAGTATCATCTGGTGATTAGAATATTCAATAGGATCTAACTCATTGGCCAATTTTCATTTCTTTCCAATTAGACAATACATGTATGCAACATACGTAGAAAACAATGAAAGGTAATTACTGTTATAACACGTAGTATGAAAATGAAATGAATAAAACTAAATCCTGGTTCTTAATTGGCTTTTACCGACGTTTTGCAAAAATCCAGAGGCTATGGAAATATTCATGCAAATATTCAACTGCGTTTCAGTTTGAAGCGATAAAAAACTGATTGTTATTTTATTATCTTATCGACCTAACCTTTGTACCCCCTGCAGACTCTCCCGATAATGAATCTGCGCAGTCTTTTGAACGGTACTCATCTTCTGCCAAAACAGTTATTCAAACAATTCCTAACTTGTAAAAACTTGTGAAATCTATAATTAAACCGTAAAACGAGATTGAAGTTGGAACCGAATAATTAGGAAATAAAATACTGTATTTTAATTGACGTTTCACTCTGTATTACGGTTGACTCAATTCCCGAAAATCCTAAGGTTGCAACATCGTTATGATTTTTCCTAAACATTAATCGTCATTACAATACTAAGCGTTCACTTTCGGCTTAGTGTATCGGTTTAAAAAATATTTAGTAAACATAGACTTACGGTGCAGACTATCGGAAAGTATGCGTCACTGTCAGATAGGGTAGCATCGTCGAGTCCCAAGAGAATCACAGCTCCGTAGACGAGGGCGCAACCAACGGCAGCGATGTTATTCAGTTTCGGACTTGACAGTTTTATACTTCTGTTTCCACATAACGAGTCGCGTTTTATTTCATGAATTATCATTACACGTCGACAATAAAATGAACTCTTTCAGTCACGCAACACTGTTTTTTTTTTTTTTTTTTGTCACGGAAGTGTAATTATACGTTTTCTATGTAATTCTCGACGCTGAATGCAAATTTGATGTAAAAAATTTAATAAAACTAAGAACAACCCATAAAATGGCATGGAAACCAGGTGAATTATCAACATTGTTTCAGACAGTGTTCTTGAATGAGATTTATATGAATACTAGCAACCCATCCCGGCTTCGCACGGGCATATAATAATATTAAGTAATAATATAAATGTTATTTTTCTAGAAACTCACTGTAAACATTGTGTATTTTCTTTTATTATATTATATATTTATTATATTATATTATATGCGAAGCCGGGATGGGTTGCTAGTTATGCTGTTAAAATGTAGCTTATATGACACGTTCGTAGATTTACCATAGCAGCGCCATCTATTGATTACTTACTCAACCCAGTCGAAAGGTATCGACATCTGTTAGAATCATTCGGAGTTAACAGATAATTGTGACTGTCAAATAATAACAGACAAATAATTAGCAATATATTATAATTGCGACTATAATTTGAGATTTAAACTATCCTATCTCTCAAGTTGGATCGAACTGCACATGGTGTGCGTATTTTATTGTAATCGGTTAAGTGGTTTAGGAGTCCATTGAGGACAAACATCGTGACACGAGATTTATATAAATTAAGATTTATTTTGAGACAGTGCGATTTTAGGCCGAGAATAGGTGCAACAATCAAAACTATTTACATGCACCCCTGAGGAGGGTAAAGACTACCCCTATGGATTGAATTTTGTAAATCCAATGGCCATTCTGAGATCTCTGTTCGTCAACCAATGAATTCCAAGCGTTTTTAGTATACGTTTGTTACAAAACATCTCCGCTATCGAATGACGTTGACGAAAATACATTTTTTTTTTTTGCATGTGTCTATTAATAAAAACTGACAGTGACTGAAAGGGTTGAAGAAAAAGAAAACAAGAACCGGACAATAAAGGTTGCCCGAAATTCTAATTCCGTAAAACAGAAAGATTCGAAGTACAAAGAGGCAAAAAATGATTCGCATATATATTGCACGTTTTCAAGCAATTCTATACGCTTATATTCTTAGTTTGGATCGTAATTTCGCTCAACCTTATTCAGCGCGTATAAAACTGCAAGGCTGCAAGTTTCTAGCTTACTTGTGCTTCCGGAAGTGGAGGTTGAAGGCGAGGAAGGCCAGGGCCAGGGTGGCACCGACGCTGGCGAGGCAAGCGACGGCGAGGAAAACTCCTGGGGCGACGGTAACTACCCTCAGTCTGAAATTGTGCCGAGATAAGGGGAATAATTATTTATATAGTCGATTCCGCACGCGGAGCTCAACAATTGGAATAAGTGTCAATTAAAAACTACTTCTTTTTTTCTTTTTTCATTGTAATCTGTATTATATTCAATGGTGTTTTTTTTTTTTTTTCATTTTGTTTCGTTGCTTTTGCTTTTGTATTCGTTTTGCTTCTTTCTCCGCCCATTCTTCCTTCCGTCATTAATCTCTCGACTCGACTACGTTCGCGTATCTTTCCCATTTTTCATATTCATTCTCCCTTCGTACCGGCAGACTCGGCGAGCTGCTGGCGGATGTTCACCTGGCCACTGCGGAGTTGCACAACCTGCGCAAGTCATCGTCAAACTTCCGTTCGTCGGTGTGTAGATGGCTATTCTTCTCAAGGTGTGGCCTGGAAATTTTTCGTAAAATAAATCGTGAAATCAATGTCGAATCAAATTCAAAGTACGTCGATCAATTATCGTTATAGTTATCATCAGCAATACATGAACCGTTAATATTTAGCGCGTTGATTGGCTCGGGGCTGTGAAAATCGTCGACGATGAGAATATTTTTTAATTATTCAGCTCAGTGGAAGATGAAATTATTATCCATTTTCGCTTCATTTTTATTCGCGTATATCGAATCGGACGCGCAATATTTTCTCTTATATACGCAGTAAATTCGGTCCGTTATTAATCGAGGCACTGTAAAGGTTTGCCCGAAAAAAATTACCCCTCTGATTCTTAATCTAATTAGCGTTTAAATATATAATATAGACGTATATTTTCCACTTCCTCACCGCATTTAGCAATACGACCGGCAATTTAGCGATACCTTGGCATATTTTTTAGGACAAGGAATGGAAAATAAAAGACTGGAAATACGTGACCCCTAAAAACAGGCGAATCGAACAATGCTACATTTCGATCTTACGGAGTCTGCAGCACAAGCGCATACTTAAGTGTGTATTGTTTTTTACCCTCTTCTCATTTCTTTACATCCATTTTTTACGAACAGTGAACAACGCACGACGAGCTTCAACTTCTCTAGTGCGGCTGCTATTCGATCAAACGAATGTTTACGGCATGGTTAAGAGGGAAGTTTTGGGATGGAGCTAGCAATAAATGCGTGAAGTGGACCTACGCGTTAGTCTGAATAACCGTAAATTAATCTGTGCGTACCTACAATAACTTCGGTATAAATGATGGCTGTGTGAAAGGAAAAAGTGTAATGGAATTAGAAACAAACGTTTGGGTATCGATGCTTCGTTGCGAACCGTTTAAAAATGGTTTAATGTCTACTAGATTTATTCGATTTTACTCGATTGTTCAAAATTTGGTTCATCTGTTCAAAATCCTATTAGCAGTAGATTCACTGAAATGCTTCCTTTTCACCATGTTGACATTGTTGAAAATTTAATTTCAAGACATTGCATCGATATTGATTACGACCACGAAATGTCAATATCGAATTGACTAGTGAATAAAATGAGCTAATGTAGAGTGAAATCGAACGAAGCTACTAGACTTTTAACCATTTTGAAGCGATTTGAATCGAAGAATCGGTATCTAGGCTTTTATTTGCGATTCCAGCGTTTTTATTATTGTATTTATGAAAGTTTTTAGTAGCTCAGGAATGAAATACTTTTGATAAGCAATCAATGTACGACTATCGCATTACGAAATTAATAAAAACTATCAATTTCAATTCGACCGACCGACAATCTTAAATCTGGGAGCTAATTCGTTCAAGCAGATAACGCGACAATACAACAGGTGAATATCACATCTAGATGACTTGAATAAGTTTTCCTGATCCAACGAGTGGAAGCATAAATCTCCAAGAAGCATGAATGTTTCATAAAGAACTTATAAAGATAGATATAGTGTATATATTCCCGATTATTTAGAAGATCTTCAATTATTGGATGTTATAATCCTTGGACCATAAGATAATTAGTGATAGATTGATTAGCGTTATAAATTATACAGCATTCTACGTGTTTGGCTGATTCACCCCTTTAACGATGCTTTCGCTTATCACTGCACTCCGCTATATGTTTTCTCCCCCATCGCGAGATGATTTACGTTTAAATCCGCGTTACAGCGTTGAGCGTAAAACCGTCGAGGACCACAAAATTTTCCTCAACAAACTTCGATAATTTTGGTGATACTCGTACGACAGATAGCAGGTGACAAGCTATTGCCTAGCATTTTTCCTCGTTTCAACTTACATACCTTTACCCACTGAAGGGCAGAGAATTTTCAAGAAACGGAAAGTTAAGTTCCAAGTGTTAGGAGGGTTGGAAAAAACATAAAGAAGATTGGATACCGATGTTTGGCAGAGTGAGAACAACGAATTGTTCGACAAGGCGTGAATCCTGCTGATTGGATCGACTGAGACTTGCGGTTTCAAGATTCCTCTCCGTGCGTACCCGCATCAATTAATTTTATCAAAGAGTTTGGCAAAGGACGGTTTGCTGTATCTATTCTACCATAAAATGATGCAAACGAGATAGAGAGTGAGTGAGTTACCGATAAAGATAGAGAGAGATAAAGAAAGAGAGGGACAGAGAGAGAAATTAATCTAAACACAAACACGACGCGTTTCTGTGCTCATGGATGAAGTTTAATTAACCACATCCCCGCATGAATTGGGTTCGCTGTCATTAGAGAATATCATAAAGCGCTGAATTTACCCGCCTGTAATCATCGGCCTTGTCCCGAGATATTCGGAGGGTGTTTTATTTGTCTTTTTTATTTCGGTTCGTTAGGCATAATTTCCCAAGTTGCAAAAATATACGATATTTCGTAACGATCAGTGGCCGGCCGTTTTTTGTATACAAAAGAAACTGAAGACGGATGGTGAGAAAAAAGACTCGCAGGGTTATCCTTTGAAATAAATTGACCGTTTTAATTTAACCACCGCTTTAGCTGCTACATATCCCGCCATAATTTGGTCGGTCTACTCACAATTAGTCTCTTATCTTCTCCTCGGAGAGGCTTCCTCCAAATTTTCACATAGCCGACGGTTATATTCTAAGCCGCTTACGCGAGACTCCTTTCAATTCACGATACAGTGATCCTTTCATTACTTGCACATATTCTCGTAATCCGCGGACCATCGTGGGGATAGTTTTTTAATTATCCGTGCCCTTTTTCTCAGAGCTGAAAACTTGTTCATTTTTTCTTAATCTTAAGCCATGTTCGACTAGACACTTATTTTCAAGGACTGTGTGAATTATTCAGAATGACAAAATTCGATCTCGACTTGAAGGTGCGAAACGGATTTTCAGCGCGAGTCTGTGTTACAGGTTTCGATCGTACGGGGCTGTAGACATACAAAGGACTTTCGTAATGTGTTTTACTTTCGCTCGTCTGAGAAGCTTCGTCAACTTTTCCAAGTACGCAAGGACGGTCGTCGGGCAGCAGAAAAGGTAATTCGAAAGTTGGATCGCTTTTAGTAAACGAGAGGACGGTCGTTTGTTCTTCTAGATCCCTGATCAGGATTTAAGATATTGATCGTTGACTGTTTAACTTCCGAACTCCTCCACCGTGGGGCAAACTTTCGTTGAATGATTGGGAATGTCGTCGTCGAGATAGAAGTTTCTCCCAAAAACCACGCCATCTTCTTCATAAATAAAAATTGATAGTTACCCAACTAACAAGTGGCTTCAGACTGGCAATGAGCCAGCTCTCCAAATTCCCGTTCACACACTGCAGATTCCAAGTTTATAGTGAAAGAAAAGCATAATATCCAATTCGAATTTCGAACTACAAATTCAGATTTGTGATTAATGCTTCCAATGCCTTTGGATACCATATTACGTGAAAATGTGACGATTTGAAAAAATTTTTAACAACCATAACGGATCCACCATTAACAAATTCATCGCATACGTGTATAGACACACACACGTCCATCTAAAAACGATTAAAGATGATTCTCTGTACTTCAAAACGTGGAGATCTAGCGAAAAACCAACTTTTCATTTTCAGGTTGATCACAATAACTGCCTTTTTTTTCTCTGAGAACGGAGAAACGGGAGACTTAATAAAAAGGGGGAAAAAAATCAAGAAAGTAAGAAGACGGACCGAAGATCAGAGAGAATTACCAATCAGAGTGTTAATATTCACCAAGGCATAAATGGGGTGAAATTTACCGTAAGAAGGGGAACAATTTCGTTCGACAACTCGATCAGGTTGATAATGATAAATGCGATAAAATGGGGTGAAATTCATCGGATTAACAATCACGAATGCAGCGAAGTCAAAAGACTCGGTAATCCGCAGCGTTCCATCTTACATCGAAGATGTTCCGTCAGAACGACGGTACAAAGTTTCCGGATTCTTTCGGTGGGTTGAAACGCGTAATAATACTGAATTCGTAACACATTTGGAAAGTGCAAAGAGATAAAGTGCGAATCCTGCTGATTGAAAAAAAAAAAAAAAAAACAATAAACTGCTCGTTTGAAATTTTGCAAAACGAATTGCGTATCAGCGATGACAACGTGACGTTTTGCGGGATGTATGTTCCCCCTCCTCCGCCGCTCCGACAAAATTTTCAGCGACAACTATCCCTGCCTGCGACGTTATTGCGTATGCAAGAAGAGTCCCAGATGGGGCAGCCCAAGAATTCCCAGCGACAGGCGGTGAATTTCGAAGTCTTTCCGAGGCCTATTTTCGACGGAGGCTTCGCCTCGACGGCCATAAATTCAGTCAATCCCTTCGCAAAATCTCGTAGGTACGTCAGGTGTCACTGTCGTAATTGCCCTGAGGAACTTTGCGTCCTTTCCTCCTCTCTTCCTCCCTCCGTCACTTTGGCTTAGGATTTTCTCTTTCGTTTTTCACGCCACCGTGAGGAGGAGACCAAAGTTAGTGTCTCGTGATGCCGGTATTAGTGCAACACGTTCAAGGGTCGGGAAGAATTCTGTTCACCGTATCTGATCAAACCCCTGCGGATAACCAGACGCGGGAATTATTCCCACTGAACGACGTCGATCAATCGAGGCGTTAACAATCCTCAGGTGCGATCTATTTTCCTTGAGCAAAACTTTGGGTCGAGCGAATGGACGATTATCATTAGATCGTTGATCCAGACGGATGATTTCGTCGCTCGACGTAATTTATTTTACGCTCGACGAGTTCAACCCTGAGTCTCAATATTGATCAAGATACTAGGTACACTTGTTTTCTTATTTTCGGTTTGAAATTATCGGCGTTCGTGTGACTTCGTAGCCGTGAAATATGGTCGATATCGTTATCGTGATTTTCAGCGCGAGTCTCGATGCTGTTGTACCCTGCTGTTCGGTTCTAATTAAACGTTTCAAAGGGAAGGTTGACACGTTGAGGAACTCAATTAACAACCATAGAACGAACGTGCTTGCAGGAAAGGTCAAAGGTATTCGCATATTGTTCTTCTGTTATAGCCAGACGATCATCGTCTCCATCCAAAGTTAGATTTCGTGAATACTTGACTGTAAATGATGGTGGGCGTATGATGGTAAATTATTTAACTTGCAGAAGGGTGAGAGAGGAGGGTGAGATTAAATTTTGGAGGAAAATTGGAAACCGTAGGTATATACAAGCGTATAATCAAAAGCTGAAGTGAAAAGAAGCTTCCCGTTATTGATGGCTTCCGAAATTTCGTTTCTGATTCTGCCGCCTGCCGACTAATTACAAAATAATAATACGGTAATCCAATTCCCACGTAACAATATTTGACGCGAAGTCAATCGAGTGTTTATTTCTGTAATCAACATCGGAATGCTCAAAATATCGGAGACAAAGTCTCTCCGGATGAGAACCAAAAGCCCGCAAATCATGATTTACGCGAAATCAAGAGTCATCGGCATCGTTTGCGTCGGTGAAAGTCACGGTTCTTGACTTTATTGGTATTAGTTGCACTAGAAGTGGGTTTCAGATCCGGTGTATCGAGAGGCCGGAAGTGCTTACGCGACGGTAGCGATTCTAAACGAATCGCAAAGCTCGAGGACACGGCATAAAAGATGTTTCTAAGTGTCCAAAGATGCGGTAGATGAAAGCGATACTCTCTGTTGGAATCCGCTTCATCAAGTTCGGAGAGCACAGCAATTTGCCTTAATTATATGGAGTACCGACGGAATAGATTGCTTCTCAAAAGTAGAAAGTTCTTATTGAGTTGTCGCCTCGTTCCTTCATTTAGAATTTAGTACAGATTAGCGTGAATTCTTCATGGAGAATAATTAAGCCGCTGTTCAAAGGTGTTAGATATTCATACGTCAAAACAAAGTTTCGTTGAGCATCTATATTATACAGGGTGTCTCGTCTCAATCAATCCACTCAAATATCTCTGGGAGTAAAAACTCTTCCGGAAAAAAGTTGTAAGGCGCGAAGTGGGAAAGAAGACGAGAGTGTCGGATTTTCCGCAAGTGGACCCGCCAAGGTCAAATAAAGGTCAACTTGGTTTATTTTAAATGCAACAGTATAGTTTTCTCGTCGGCATTTAAAAGGGCATCAAAAAGTACCGGCATTCTTACCACCTAAACATGTCTGGTAACGAGATACGAGCCGGTCCATTTACTTGTTTTTCAAGTTGTATCTTTAACTTTCTAAATTATGAAATTTTTCTAATTTATAATTCTAATTCTTCAGTTTAAATTTTTGTTAATTCGAAGTTTTCATATTTCGACTATTTTTAAAGGATGTTTATCCATTTTATCAGAATCTTCAAGGATGAAACTTTGTTCGCGAACCGTATTTACAATAGCAAATAATCCAGAAAATTGAAGATAAAAGTTATAATAAATATAACCTTTAAAAAAAAAAGGTAAAAAGGGTCACAGGGGGAGCGTTTACTTCGTCCCCTGTCAGATGCAGACCTTTGCGAATCCTGTATAACATGCGAAATTCATGAACCAAGTACTACAGGAATCTTCCATTTATAGTAACTTGACCGACTCGCATCTCATTATCAGTCATGTTTGTGTGGTCAGTACGGCTGTACTTTTTGGAGCAAAATTAAATGCCCTTTCAGATGCCGATCCGAAAAATATACTGTTCTATTAAAAAAAAAACAAAGTTGACATCCATAATTACGGAAAACTTGACACTCTTATTTTCTTTCCCTCTTCGAACCTTACAGCTTTTGTCTGAAACATTTTTCACTCACACTTTTTGTTTTCGAGGTATTTGACTGCATTGATTAAAACGAGACACCCTGTATAATAATTACATTTGAAATTTTTCGCCAGAATTTCTAAATCCGGTTTTCATTCGCTGTATATTTGCTAATTTTTATTTTGAATTTGTCACGTTTTACAGGTACACAACGTGCATGCACTATGTGACGAAATTAAACCGACCCACCCTCGGTTTACGATGCGTTTATTACCGTAATTTTGCCGTCGAGGATTTTAGTAGCACTTCGCACTTCCGACTACCGAGAATAATTTCTCCTGCAAGAATTATCGGTATTCGCGTTGTAAAATATTTAATGACGGTCATGTAAAACCTCTTTTCACTACATGCAGAAATTAACTTTTTTCTCATCTCTATTGAAGTACAGAAAAAAAAGTTGCGAAATTTTGTATTACATTCAATTACAGACATCGGCAGCACCCGTTGAGCACTTTTCGCAGACTGACAATGTGTTTGATGTGACTGAATTGCGGTAGAATTTTACCAATCGCATCGATGCTTACAAGCCACAGTTGCGAACTAGAAATTCATTACGCCGATTCCAAATCGCCGCGCAAGCACCAAGAACAGGGAAGAAAAGTTTGAGGTTCCGACTCTCGCCTTTTTGTGACGAATAATCAGCACGATTTCTAATCACTTTGTCAGATCTGTCGAGCCAAATTCTTTTCGTACAAAAGAGGTATCCGAAACTCTCCGTCGCTGATCTATTTATCAAATCGTCGGCGAGTTGGCGTCGTTCAAACGTCCCCAATGAGCAATTCTCGATGAGCTTAGTTGAGGGAAGTTGTACTCGTGCTATTGGAAGTTAGAATTAGTTGATCAAAGTCAAAACTCGAGTACGCAGCAACTAATGACATTCGGTCCAAGTTTCCCTCGATTTCGCTACCCTCAATACGATACGAGGATTGTGATGGCAACTGGAGGTTAGCTGCGATTTCACTGAAAATGAGCATGAGAAAATTCACTCGATGAAATCAAGTTGGGCGAGCGTTTGACGGTCTGAAAACGGGACTAATAATAAGGCAATCGATGTGTTCCAAGCCTAGGCGGCCTGAGTGTATATATCCGTTCACGGTCCTCCGAGAAGTCTTTGAAATTCGATAAGCCGAGGGACTCTTTGGTTTTTATCATGTCAAACGATAAATACGTCAGTGCTAAGCCGGCTCGCAGTTCACATCGCATTTTTTCCCGCCTCAGCCTTTTTTGTCTTGTATGAATAATAAAAAGAGAGAGAGAGAAAGAGAGCGGAATAAAAAAAAAAATCAAGCCTGGATCGTCAGATGCGTGGGGAGCGAGGGAAATTACGATATTCAGCGAAATGGATATTTAAGAGGGTTTCGCTTGCCAATTCCTTTGATCTAGTAACGACGGATTCTTTCCTGTCGTTTATTTTATTTCTAAATACTCATTTGACATTTGCAGGGATTTACCGTTATTGTTCTTCAATTTTCGATAATTTCACATCGGTGTTTGCTGTCTTCTTATCGGAAATACTATGGTTTTACTCGCCGAGTTAATTTGTGTTTATAAAAATAAATCATCGACTTATGTAATTTTGCACGTCGCTTTGCGAGTCTTCGTTACTTATTCCTCCGACTGTCTAATTTAAGATATAGTTTTTCGTTGAAACTGCGAGTTTTCCGTTACCTTGATAGGATTAAAGTTCACAAGCATGTGAAGCTTACCTCGTTTAAGCTGATTGGTCAGCATATTTTGTAATTAGTTCACCTCTGCAAGCCGCTCTACGTGAATAATTAATTTGAACTTATACAGCACCGGTTTGCTTGATAAAATTCCAAAATTTCACTATCAGAAATTTCCGATAATAATCACCGCGTTAATATGCATATAATCGAAAATTTCATGAAACGAAATTCACGTCTGCGATATTCTCCGAAATTGGGAATTGATTGACAACACAGTACTCGTTTAATTGAAGTTGCTCTGCAGGATTATTATTCGACAATATTTTGAAATCAGATTCAGTATTCGACAAGTATAGGAGGAATATATGTGCAGGGTTGTTTTTTCACTCTTGCTCAAAGGTGGGCAAGTCACTTGGGAATCGGCGCCCGCGGATTCAGATTCGATCGACTTTTTCTTCTGATAAATTTTTTTCCGTTTTATCAAACATTTGGTTCAAAGTTGAAAAGAGAGTGAAAATGCAAAATATCGCGCGTATACAAAAAGGAGCGCGGAAAATAACTGCAATTTATTCCGAATTCGTAACAGTTTAAATAATTGTCAGAGCCAGAATTCGCGGGCAGTAAGTAAATTTTCTTTTGTTTAATCAAGCAAATGTGAAGGACATCAAAAACACGACCCTTAATCTATCCTGTAATGTAACAAGGCCGACGTACGGTTGACAAGACCCGATGTTCGCGGTAAGGGATGTCGTTAATTTGTTTTCACAGTGAGGTATGAGGGTGCGCTAATTACTTGCATCCTCGATTCGAGCCTGGAGAAATTATTTCAACGATATAGAATTCACGGGGAAAACTAATTTAAATAGTTTTCTACGGTGTGTTAATGCGCAGTCGTGGACGGCCGAGGAATTACGGTCGTAGAAGTCAAGTTGCACCTCTCGGGATCTCGTTTGACCCATTAATTACAAACGTATTATGGAGAGAGGAGCTTTGACAGCGTTGTACGAATCTGCACAAGTTCTAAAAGAGAGCAAAACTGGCAGTGAATCGATTGCGATATTTGAAAGCTTTACTCATCGCGTGAATAGCAAACCGCAGGTGTTCCAATTTAAATCGCAGATGTGCTAGAAGGATGGAAACAGTTCGTGATCAGCGGTGAAAAATTTATCGGGATAAATATTGTTATCGTCAAATCGTCAAATGTTATCGAAAAATTTGAGATGACGGAAGTTGGAACGTTCATTTAATTTGCCCAAAACAACGATGACGTAATAATGATAATGGCGGTTCTGAATTTCGAGAGCGTCACATCACCGCAGCTGCATCGCATCCCGCAAGCAGGGACAACCACAATGCATTGCGTTTGCCCCTCAATTGCTTTCATTCTGGCCGGTCTGCAAGCATGGCTGAATTATCAGTGTGCAGCTCATCGCGCGTGACGAACGTTTCCAAAATGCAGGACCATTGTCCTGCTGCCAAATATGCAGAATTACCGCGTTACAATTGTCCGTAAGCGAGTGACTCTAATGTTGTGAAAAATATGAGGAGGTTAGGAGTTTATTGGTGGAGTATTTATAGCAGCGATCTATTTTCAGCAATTGCGTGAAACAGCTTCGAACGATCGATCACAACGATTAATACATCTGATAAGACGAAGACATTTAAGAGATTAACGAGGCTTACCGTGCATTTGATAAAAAGCCGAGATGCCGATTCGATCCGCACCTTTAAACGACACCGGACCCTGAAACAGAAGGAGAAAAATGTTGATACCTGATATGCTCGGAATCGATAAGAAGAACGCTTCGGTTACAGAAATCGAAAAAACTAGCAGCGGCAATAACTCAGCTGTTTCTGAAACTTCGGGTTTCAACTTAATCTTGACAAATTATTCACGCGTGATTAACCACAACGGCGTGACCCTGAACCAAGGAGGGAACATTCAACCTCGGCAGTCTTTGGGACAAGGTATTCGGCTGGCCATGAACGAGCCCATTACGTTTCTGAGATGAGCTACTTAGTTCGCTTCTGATCTGCCATTATTCCAGTAAATTGAGCTGCTGCTTTTTCATCGCTGACTTGTAACCCACGCGTCTAAAAAATTGTTCACGCAATGAGAAAGCGTCGGTGGATCCACGGGTTGCACCAAATTCAAGCGATACAAGCCGTGCATTGGAATGTGGATGATAGAAAATGGCGCAAATAACGATCCCAAGGGTCCAACCGTGGATGAACCTCGCTTTATGAGGTCTTGAAATTGTTTGCGCGATTTCGCCTCTATTCGGTTCTTATTTTTATACCGGGCAAGCGAGGCCCGATAAGGGCGCTGCAGCTGGTCTAACTGGCGTAAAAGCCGCGGCCAGTTTACGAGGGAAACCTTTCCAAACAGTTCTGATATTCACGCTTATTCCCTGCTTGTTTCGGGGCCTAACGACAACAAGCTCTTCGGACGTCAGGGGCGTCAATCAACAAGTTTGCCCTGTGGCTCAAAGGTAAATCTTTTTCCTCCGATTCCCCGGACTACATCCATCCGGAGTCTTCTTCGGCAAACAAAGGTTCTCTTCCTTCCACCTTCCGGAGCTGGGTCACGATGTGCGATTCGCGTGTCATACGTCATGGTTAAATTTCAGTCTGCGATTCGGTCCCGGAGTTAAGAATGATGGATCGGCCTGTCCGAATCAAAAGTTAGGATCAGAGAGAACATATCCGGTGATGTTATTTCCCTCGATGATGTAGTGAACACAAATTAAAAAGCATCCCTACTTCGCGACAGGAATGGATAGAAGCAAATCGGAATGATTCAAGCTAAGATGTTAACAGTTTGAGAAAAGCTTTAGTAATTATAGGCTTCTGAATTATAGAAATCTGGTGTTTTTCATCCTATTTCAAAGTTTTCGATTCTATTTCGTTTACTCTATAGATTTCCAGAAATCATCGGCAATTTTTTTTTTACATTTTATAATTATATCCAGATAGGATGAAAATAAATTTGTGTCAGTGCGTTAATTACTGCAACAACTGTATTTTCGCCGTTAAAACCTCACTACCTCTAATAATGCAAAATGTCTTGAATCTGTATCGGACAATCCATGTGAAAATCTGGCCATCGAGTAGAATAAGCCCAGAAACATTAGAATCGTATCAATGTCACCAATGTGTTTAATCATTTTAAACGTTCAACTTGTAGAAACTTTTCTCAAATTGTTGACATTTAATTATAGCTTGTGTTATTCTAGCTTGTCCAGAACCATTTACATTACCTATTGCAGAGATGAATTGATTCACTAGTGTTCACTGCCATTAGCGCAATTAACAACAATCCTAACTTTCGATTCAGGCGGCTTGGCTGACCCATCCTGAATTCGGGTGGAAGTTTTCGTCACTTTGTGCCAAATGGTGCGTAGCTGGCTCCGTTAGCCAGCGACCAAATCTGCGGAGGGTTGTCTCGCCATCCTTGTCCTCCCGGAGTCAATCTCTTTCCCCGTATTTCACCCTTCATATTTCCCTTCGCCGCATTCTCGCCGATTCCACAGAGTCACCTTGTCTTGAACCCTCTCGTTTCCGCGCGGTTTCGCATCTATCAGCATAAACGTGACATTGTCAGACCTCTGGACCGTTCCTAAGTGTGACGGATACCTACCAAACACTTTCAAGGCATTAGACGAGCTATAACGGCCGCGAAATGTTTTACCATCGTACCAAATTCCCCTCTTTGGAGGGCGTTAATGTGATTGCTTTTTCGTCAATGGTAAATGATATTGATGCTTCGGAGTGCCGTGATTTGTACAGTCCTGACGTTCCCAGCTGGTCCCTCAAATTTCCTACCTTTCTTTCGGCGTAGAGAAAGAGAGAGAGAGAGAAAAAAAAACGTAACATGATTTTATCCACCTTCCGAAATGGCTTGGATATTATAACGCTTGGGGGAAATCCCAGCTTACGTTGAGATCGATACGTTATACCTGCGCAAAATGATGAAAGAATAAATAAACTCGACTTTCAGACACGTATACATTACCCGAACTTTTAGTCCGAATCATATTTCATTTGATTTCTATATGAAAATTATATTCGGTCGAAGATTTTCGGTGATTTTATTTTCAGACCTGCATGATAAAATTGAAAAAAAGCGACTGAATAGTTCAGTGAAATTTGTTTTCCGACGTTTCGGAATTCTGGAGCATCGATTATCTGACGTATGTGTAAAAAAACATCGAAAACAAGAGATTTGATTTTTCTGAATTGTTCAACTTTTGTGGGCACCTGCATCTGGGAATTTTTTGCAGGGATTTAGATAAACAACCACCAATACTTACAAAAATACATTTTTAATAATACCTTCGACCGAATGTTCCAAGAAAATGAATTACCAGTTTTTGATCACCTTTTTTTCCCATTTCTTCAACATCTGCACAAAACATTTCAGACAATTTCGTTCGCTGTCTCCCACAACTAATTATCTACTTCAATTTGCAGGGTAAAATTACACCTGAGATTTTTTCCCTTGGTGAGTAAAAGCGGGAGAAGGAGCAGGGACGAGACGATCGACCGGCAAAGGGTTGCCTGAGTGCCAATTTTCTCTGCTAAGACTGCGGAGAGGCGGCCGAAGCCGACAAACCCCGGAGCTTCGTGGCAGAAACAAGCCTAGATGTACACACGGGGATAGTAATTCCCGGACGCTTAATTTTTCGGCCCAGTCGATTACGTTGGCAATGTAGAATCAGCCCGCAGCGCCACCGTCGGCTGCCCGCGAAACAGGCTCGGGCAATCTTCGAAACATGGAGATTAGAGCACGGTCGTATAGACGGATCTGGAAAGTCCGATAGTGGAGGGTGTCACACCCATTGTGTCCCTCAAATTGGAGTTTTTTTTTTTTCCTTGCTTTTTCTCTCCCCGATAAAAATAAATCACAAAATCATGAAAGTAATGTGATTCTGCAATACATTTAGATCGAGGCATGTAAAAAGAGTAAAAAAAGTAAGAACAATTCCGACATGAAAATGCTAAAAACTGTTTTGGATGAAATTTAAAAATTTGTAAAGGCGAATTTTTCGTCTAAACTACAAAGCCTAAGAATACAAAATATGCCGGCGGTGGCGTTGCGAGTCTGCGTCCTTGGAGTTGAGCGTGGTCTTGGCCGTATTGCGCGCATGCGCATTCGCAGAGGATTCTGATATTGGGAACGATTTTTCGAAATGGACGATAATCAGATTTTACGTTTCGGTTTTTTGACACCGAGAAATCGTTCCAATAGACTGGAACGATTGAATCAATAAATCATATTTACATTTGAGATTCTACGACGCTTGAACCTAACCTCAATTTCATGCAAAAACACGTGACACGCTTTGGTTATGTAAAACATCGTGTGCACCATGGAGTCACAGTATTTCTACGCCTCGCGTATTCGCAATATTTGCCTTCAGCTCACGCTAGGCTTCGAAAGACCGAGTGTGCTTCCTTGGTGCACGGTATACCATTTCACTCACCGAAACGCCCATAAATTCAAGCTGGCTGAGCTGGCGCAAAATGTGGTCCGCAAGGTCTCGCCTGCCGTGCGTGTACTCGGCCATGCTGATGTTTCTGTGATTAAGGTAATTCTCGGCGTTGGACAAGGCGAGGGCCATGGCCCAAACTGCGTCGAAGGTCTGCGCGGCGTACCTTGACAAGGTCACGCCTCTGGCCGCCAGCTCGGTGGTGAACTCGGCTGTTGTCTGAAAGCGACAGAATACGAAGAGAGCTTTATCAAGCTGCAAAACAGCGAAACATGCTTGACGTTTGCAGGCGGCGGTCCCGCAACTCAATACAAAGTATCAAAATACAACACGGTTTGTTAAGGGGCAGGCAAATCATACTTATGTTTGGAAGTTTTTTTCCAGAATTCAAAAACACTCGGAGTAATTTGAGTTTGAGGGATTTATCATTCATAGTTTTGAGAATATTTCAGAATTTTTTCATCGAAATTAATTACAAAATGGCGGCATGGCACATGTAAATAACGAATGACAAAACTTGTTTATCGATTCGATCTCGTGGCTAGATTTTTGAATTTCAATTTTTTTATATAATTTTTTCAACAACCTTACGGTAAAAAAATTAAACTTTTTGTTCATAATCGTATGTATTTGAAACTTTTTTTTTTAATATTTGGGCGACGAGCTCGAACCCGAAAATGTGTTTTGAACTCGAAAAAATGTTTCTATCTGTTATAAATTGGACAGTGATGTCAGGAGATGCGCAACCGCAAAAGCCTCCGAGTTCGAAGTCGTTCGCTACTTGCATGCGCCACGTCGCCATTTCGTCATTTATTTCAATGAAAAAATTCTAACATGTTCTAAAAACTACAAATAATAAATCCCGCAAACTCAAATGAACCTAAGTGTTTTCACTTTCTTGACAAAAAAAAAAAAAAAAAAAATCCTAAAAATAGGCATGGTTTTAGACCGTCCAAGCTGTGCCACCCTTTAATCACGTTCCAGGAGCTTATTAATCCAAAATGAAAACCGAAGTTGTAAGAAGATCACTGCGATGCCTGAAAACGTTTTTGTCCTGTATGCGACCTCTGCGCAGTTACAATGAGAATTACTGTAGAAAAAAAATACGCCAATTTTAGCATTTCATCGACGTTTCAGAAGGGCGCGGAATTCGGCGTATAATAAGTGCAAATTTTGCCAATCGATTGGCTGTCACGTTTCACGTTATAATTAAGTCTCCGATTTCTAATCAATGGGATGAAGCAAAAATGAGAAGACTGCGAAGGCTGCTCAATTATATTACAAATTGGGGATCATTTTTTTCCGCTTGGTTCTTTCGAATCAAATCAGGCGGTGCAATTTTCCATAACCGAGTATCGGGGAAGTTCTTCCATCTTTGCCAAGCGTTTGGGTCTGTGTCTATATACGCGCAGACTCTGTGTACTCAGTCATTATACCTTCGACGATAGGAGAGAATAATATATCGCCTTTTCAACGTATCTATCTGGAACACGCGAAGTTGGAATCGGGGGCTACCGCAACGAGGTGTACGCTACATATCTTGTGCACCATACGAATACCGTAACATCCGAGTCAACGTGTATTCCACACTCGTGCAATATCTCAAATTACCGTACAGGCAACAATGTAACCCAGCAGACAAAGATTTGTTAAACTCTCAAGGTTCTTCTCGGTGGCGCAGTCAATGTAACAAATTTCCGAACTCATGCCGGGCGGAATGAAGCTTATTGAAAATAAGTTTGCAGACTTTCAGACCTTTCGTCTTATAATATCGCACTCGTATTTCGACCCATTTTGAAGGGGAATGCGAATCGAGTTGAGTGAAAAAAAAAAAAAAAAATTGAAACCCTAAGGTTGTCAACTTGCGCCGTTCAACTCAACGAACATTTGCGAAACTTCACTTCACGGTTTCCGCATAACCTGTAGCTCTTTCGTGAGATTCTTCGGGACAGAATATTCTTAGGGCAAAAGAATAACAGAGGTTGAGATGAATCGTGAACGAAAGCAGGATTGGAGAGGGTGTGGAAAACTCACCCACGTCGGAGTTCAAAGACGTCGAAAGTCCGTCAGGAGCTTAGGTCAAATCTCGTTAAGAACACGGCGAACGCTTCGGTGGTAGCATTGGTTTTCGATATAGCAGGCAGTCAGTTGAATGGAATGAAGTGAGTGCGGAGAAGAGGATCTTGGCGTGATTTATTATTCGAGGTGGAGGAAGAGGAAGAGGAAAAGGAAGAGGAAAAGGAAAAGGGTGAGGAGAATGTATAAAAAGCGGGCGTGGATCTCTGCCTGGCAAGCTGCTACCGATATCGGTTTTAATCATACATTCCGAACACTCTATAAGCTTTAGCCTGCAAGTTGCAAAGAATTTGTGATTTCACAGTCGGTCAGCGGTTGATTTGAATTGTCTCTCAGAGCGGATTTTTCGAAACATATCAAAGACCGGTTAGAAAAACGATATTCCTGAATAAAAATCATGTGAATTCGATTTTCCAGCGAAATCGCGATAACGAACGGCATAGTGGAACAGGAGGGAAAATGGAATAGAAACAGCCACCGTCACAGCTGCAACTACCAACGATAAATTCCCGCGAAATACGGGGAGCGGAGACAAAACATGTACATACCTGTACATATTGGCATATGTCGGGTGGAGACGCGTCGTTTATTTTTTTAGCACCGACTCTGGAACAAAACGCAGAATTTCTTGTTTTTCTCTGTCAGCTCGTTATTATTTACAGTGCGTGACGAAAGCGTAACTGCAAAGTTTTAATTTCCAGCTGCACAGCGAGGGATAAAATACACGCATTCGCACTTTCCGCACTCGCAATTCACTCCCCGATGCTGCATAACGGTTTTATACGCCAATTGAGTAATTACTGGATTCAGAATAGATTCGTGTATCGCGTATTAATTCTGGAGTTATCACTGATTACACATATGCATGTATCATAGTTCGCCAAACATTCAGTCAAATGCACAGTAGTGTCTGCCACCCTTGCACGATTCCCAATTCATTAAGCGTAGTCGATTCTAGGGGTAAATTGTTTGATCTCAAAGGTCACTAATTCCAATAAAGCTATCTCTCATACAACTAGGCACGTATAAAAGCAATGGTTAAACAGATTCAGGCGGATCGTTTACGGCAGTTAGTCTTATAATTAACCACCTGCCTTTGTAGGCAGCAATAATAATTGTCCAACTGTTATTAGTCTACACGAGATAATTATTCCCATCGTTTAATATTCACGTTACCCTCAGACGCGATGAAATTTTCTAAATTTAACATCGAAGATTTTTCTGAAGACCAAAAAATCCGATCTCGATAATGAAACGTTAAAATCAGATTTTAACACAGCTCACCCGTCTGCGTATAGATAAAATAATTCCTCGCTTGTCGTGCCTTTGATTGTCTTGAAAATGGTATGAAAATTCTTATGTTAAAGTCGCAGAGTCGCTCGTGCGTAAGACCGATTCTGTATTCATTTTCGATAGATTATCCTGGAAAGGCAGCCGACCGCGTAATCGCAGGACCCTATTTCCGATAAAATTTCCAGAGCGAAAAAATTATACCCCCGAATTTGCACCTGAAGTTAAAACGTACAAATTGTGGTTTCGCCGCAGCCACGACGGAATCGAGTTTTCATTAGTCAGTGGTATCGCGTATCGGTGAATAATTCAACTCTCGAGTATCGATTTCAGGCTACTTTTGTTTCACCTACCTGTGTACGTTAACAAACGCGACCGTGTAGCCGTAGGATTGAGGCAAATTTTTAACCAACGTGTGGTAGTTGGAGGCAAACGTTTGTTCAAGTTGATTAAATAATTAAAATTAGAGAGTAACCGTCGACGAGCAGCCACCGTGCTAATTTGTCATTCATTGTGTTCCCGTTAAAAGTTTCCGCACAACCGCTGCTGATGAATTTCACGGAAACAAACACGGGATGTGATTAAAACTGCGGACGGTACTGCAGGGTGGAAAATATAGCCGAGAATTCTTGATCGTTTAAAAAGAAATTCACCAACGTCGCATCCCGAAATTTTTGAGGCAACACGACTCGTCCACTCCTGAATAATAGTCGAGAAACCCAGAAGCCCGGGTATTATCATCGACTGAACGTGATGAATTCTTGAAAAGCTTCGTGTCGGGAGCTTCGGATGTTATCCGATCAGATTCGAGACTCGGTTCGGCTCGCAGGACCCTTCGATCATCGAGGTTCAACGACAAGTCGAATTAGGAAGCCGTGTTCGAGATTAAGGGGTAACACCGCTCTAAAATTTTGGAAAGTTCTATATTTTTTTTTTTTTTTGGTGGCTTAAACAATATTTTAGGGTCATAAAGACAATATCCAGTTGGTCCTATAGTGAAAATTTTATGTTAAAAGGTTCAATTCTCGATATTGCCACAGTACCTCGGAGCGCGCGCCGAGTGCTCGTAAAACTTGAAACGTATTTTTCTCGAAACCACTTTTTTCAAACTAGGAGGACGGAATACTTGAACACCGTTGCACGGATCGATTTGAAATTTCGACAGTGGCTTCAAAATTACATTCTCCATGAAAGTGCCTACCCGTTTGTTTATTTATTTAATGTGAACTTTTTTCTTCTTGTAAACAATTTACTGCTTATTTTTTGGCAAGAAATCGACTCATTTTTTCAAAAGTGAACCATTTCTGCAAAATTTGATAGAAAAAAAAAAAAAAAAAACGAACCAATCCCTGCGTACCTCCATAGGCAATAATATATGTATAGAATAGAAAATTTGTTGGGTTTTTGTGCCAGGTCTTATACCTTGCGAGAAATCCGTCCTCCCGTAAAGGAATTGAAAAAAAGGCGATTTCAAAGATTGGCTCTGTCGCCGCCAATGACGATGACGTTTTTTTTTCACACTTCAATAGGTGTTAAACAAACCCTATGAAAATAAATCCTATTCCTTTTTCCATACTCCTAAAACAAATCGTCAAAGTTGGGCCTTTTTTCGGAGCACTGAGGTTCAAAGGTCGGTAATCAGGCAGTCGACGTTATCGACCGCTGCAAGGTGTAACAATTAATGATAGAAAAAAAACCTCCCCCACCTCCCCCATCTCGGAATAATAAAGCACCGCAGAACGGTGTGCTAGAAAAAATGAACCGAACCGGGCTCGCTGTCAGTTCGTGAATTATCCGAGGGTAGTTTGGTTCAGTTAGCAGCTGCGCCTCCCCATAGATCTCGCAATTACAGATCGCCTTTTTACTCTTCTCGTTCAGCTTAAATTCCCCGCCAATCAGACTCCGAAGTGGCTGGTAACCCGTCCGTAGATCTTTCCGGAGATTCAGACACCCGCTGTTTCTGGCCCCGGGAGATCTCCCGGAAATAATATAAAACAAATTGGGTCCCTTACCCAGCCGGCGTCGCTCTTACGTGGACCCAAGACCACCGTGTGGCTCTTGACGATCACGAGGCCGTCCAAGGTCGAGGCCAACTCGGAGGACGAACAGTCCTCGGGTCTTGTGTGCCACCATTCTCCTGTCACCCCGGAAAGGTCGACGGCATCTCCTGGAAGAATCCAGGCGTAGTCGCCACCGTGCATCCCCAGCTTCCAGGCCTGAAACGAGACGAGTTAAGAGAAGTTTTGTTGCACCGGTGGTAGGATGAGGAACGAGGTCGTGTGCCTGAAAATCGTCAGGATTTCCCGAAGGATGTATTTCGATTTTTTTGGGGCTTTTATGGGGGTATCGAAATAATTGTAGTAAGAATCAAGAGTTTGAAAAGAAGGAGAAAAAATGTTTAAAGGATCGTGAACACGAATTTAACACGACGTTATTACTGTGTGATTTGATGATTGATCTGAGAAAATGAGAATTACACGAGCTAAGATACGAACAGTTTTAGGAAGGATTTTATAATTAGAACCTTGAAAATGATTAATCCTTGACGTTTTTGGTCTGATTATAATGTTTTTGAAACTTGACTGAAAAATTTTTACAGTTAAATTAACTGAAAGTAATATAGGGAATCCTAACGCAATTTCGAGGGTCTCGGGAAAGTCTTGTGGATAATTTGGACCAGTGTCGAACCTTGAATTTCATTATAAAAAATGATTTTCGAAGATCAGTGAGCAACAATGTTCTTATTTTACCGTAGCATATTATACTTTGCAATAGCTGCAGGCAAAGTATTCCGAGCTTCATTTTTGAATTTGAACTGAAACTGGGCATGTCTTCGAGACATGTTGCATACCTAGTTTTTTACCGTAAAAATTGAAAGTGCGCGAGGCGTTCCAAATGACTGAAAATTACACACGGCGCCGCTTACGGTGTATAATACACATACTTAACATATCCGACTTACGCATCTCACGTTTCCATATCCTGCACCATCTTTTGTAAATATTATCCTGAACGAAGCATACGACACACGTGTATGTGTAATATAAAGCGAGAAATCGCGGATCTATTCAAAGGAACAGCTTGAATTTAAAGCTAGACTCTCGCGTGGGTTAGAATCTCGCGAAAAGGGTATCGTCTACAGCACGATGAATGTATGTCGGAGTGCATTCGTTGGTTCGGTGACACCCGGAGGTTTTTAAAATGATTATATTTGCATACCGTATGTATCACGTACTCGCTATCAACGCGGCTGCGACCAATTGAAAAACCAACGCGATAAATAAACATTGATATACGGTTTCACGTTTACGTCGCCCACTTCGTTTCATTTGAAATGGCGATAAAAAATATTTCACAATTTCGAAGCTGCAGGGATTATATGCAGGCGGTATTCGTGCGGCACCGAATCTCCGATACGTGTGTACATCATTTTCCAAACCAATCACGTCTGGCCTTCACGCCTGTGCTTCGTGGGGTGAAAGACATGAAAGAATCGCATTGAGGCTACGCGAATTTATAAGCCATTTTATATTTTCAAGCTAGTTACGTATATATTGCTATAAAATGACAGTGAAACATTCTAATCACGTGGAGTAATTATTAGCTTGGAGTAATCATGGTTACAAATAATCCTGACAGCGTACGTTGAGGCTGGTATAAAATTCCTATGAAATGTGATGTATAGCTTTTGATAGAGGAGTAATTAAAACCGAGAAAAAAATCCGCTAAAAATGTAAGTGTAACAGGGAAAGAAAAACAGCGAAAAATCCAACACGGAAGAAAAGCGTTTAATCATATATGATTATCCCGGTAGAAATAAAATTCCTCCGCCAATGTTACGAAATGACAATCCTCAAATATCAGCCCGTATTCTTCCGTGTTGCGAAGAGCATTGAGTTTCGTAAATGCCGAATCGTGGGTGGATCTGGTGGATGGCACTTATTCAGTTGCACAGTAAGAAGAGTTGGCTTCCGGGAATCGAATGGCTCGGGAAACTCCATCCACCAAACGGATTTGCGCTTGATTTTTACCATTTTCACAACGTTCGAGTGCCTTCCAGGGCCAAAGAAACGGCGAGCGTATTTAGTAGCTCGGAGTTTGCACTTTTGCAGTTTATCTCGGATTACTGAACCTGGCAGGTAATTATTTTCCTTTTCCACCTTCCCATGAATACGCTTGTTCTATGAGTCTGTTACGAGGAAATTAACTACGCGTATAGCATCCGAGTGTTTATGAAGATATGGAAATATAATATATATATATATATATATATATGTATATACATATATACAATTGAAAATCAATCTTCATTTATTGAAAGAGAAATTCCTGCTCGAGATAAGATCGACGGCGAAATTGGGGCGTTATAACGCGGTAGAAAGTCGGGCTAAGCTTATTCGATTTGGCAGCGTTTTTAACCCGACTGAAGCGGCATAAATTAGAATTCCAATGAAGCGATATTCGATTCATTCATCAGAATTCAATGAAACGAGAAAATTGGCGAAGTCAGTGAAACCGCGAAACGAATCAACCTCGCAAATATCTCTGGAATATTCAACGTAAATACCGGAATATTATTATCAGTATTTACACATTATATTTTTTCACATCGAAATACCTAGACTTGCTTCAAGGGGAGTTACACTAACACAACTTTAGTTTTCATCGCCCGTATCTTGAATTCTCCAGACCGAACGACAATATCGAAAGATCGATATTCCTTTGTCTGGGAAACCTCGATAAGAATGCATAAACGTGTTTCAAGCTGCAGCTCCGAATAACAACCATTCGCTTTGACAAAATTGATGATTAGAATAAAATCTCAGGGAAATTCTTTGCCGAGATCGAGTAAGGGGAATAAATTTTTCAACAAATTTGTTTACAAAGGTTTCAGAATTCTTTGAATCTCCGTAGGACGTTAAAATTGTTACATTGAAATCGAAAAAAACGATGGAAAATTTCCTCAAGAGTCGGTGACAAGTGAAGACGAAAAAAGGGTCTACTTTCGGAGGGCGTTCTCACCTCTCTAAACGCCGAGATTTCGCGACGATGGTTCGCCTCGAGCAATATCGAACCTGGCTGGTCCCTCGTATAATAACGGCAGCCCATGCGCCCATATATTTCGAACAAGCAAGTTAATGAACATAACCGCGGGCGGTTTTCGCAGCATAAGAGCAGCGGCTGAGGGCATAAAGGTAATAAAGGCAATTAGGAGTGCGAGTTTCGTATTTCTCTGCCCAAGGAGGCAGCCTTTGTGCCATGTAAAAAAATGGTTCGAGACTTCGAGTAAACAACCGGTTAAGAAAGCGTTTGGCGGAGGAACGCCGCGTCAAAAAAGATCCGATCTGCAGCCATCACGATGCAATTATCAAACAATTATTGTCCCAGCGATAAATTGACTCAAACTCCGGTGACGTCACCTCCTGTTAGATATCGCCCATCTCCTTCACCGAGGTTCTCTCGACTAATTACGAAATCTCATCAGAGCCGTTGAAAAGCTGATATTATACCGAGCGTCGACTAGAACCATCCCGGTTATGTAATTATAAGGAACGTACCTTCAAAGGAAAATACTTTCAGCGAAGAATATACTAGAGGCGAAAGCGTTGTTGCGTCGGTTGAATTTGGTGACAGGAATTTTTTTCTCCTTAACGATAAACTCGAATTTTATATGGTTGAAAAAAAATCTCGCTCACAATCAGGGAAAAACAATATTCTATTTACGCAAGTTAAACATATGACAGTTATATTATCACTTTGCAACAAATGTTATGAAACTTTCCCGCGAAGTAATAAAATCTCCTTACGAATCCGGCCGACATTCATTTCTCGCACTTTTTGTTTTCATTCGTTTTTTTCTTTCTTCTCCGGGACGGGAACTCGGTAAACAGAAAATATTGTTTGAACGAGAGAGAAGAGAGGGAATAAAAATGTTAGAAGAAAATCAATCGATACTAATATCCCGTGCAGGGAATTTGTTTCCGTTGCGATGTGAAAGGCAACGGCATGAAAATTAAAATAACTGCCTTTTCCCTGTTGGTTTTTTGGAAAGTACTCTAATTCGGACGTTGAAATTGAATCGTTAGTTTTCAGGCGAGTACGAATTTTGCGGAACGTTTTAACTATCTGTTAAAAATATTCTACCTACGAACAACTCTGAAGGACAGACATAAACAACCTAGAGAGTTATTGCAATGGTGTAGAATATTTCTTTCCGAATTTTCTGCTCGGCAGATTCGCACCCCGATTTTACTACGCGTAACAGCGCCTATTTTCGACTGCCAAGGGTCTGAAGAATAACGATAGCAAAGGAAGAATGGAAACCGAATTGTTTTTCGTGGCGAAGGAACCGTTCAACTGATCACTGCCAGGGACAGCGACTCTTAAACCGCAAAGTAGTGGAAATAGCTGTTCCATATTCAAGCGATCAACGAAGTCGATGTCCATTTATTTTCGTACAAGCGTTGAAGTAACAGACGACGCGATTACGAAGACTGCAAGTAGGAGTAAAAAACAAGATCGTTTTTCCCCGCGAAATACACTTAAATCTGTCAATCGAAAAGGATCCTCCCGTGTCTCGCGAATTCTCAGCAAAAGCTCTGGGGTCGGGTGAAGATCTGAAGAACGCAGAAAGCCTCGAGGCGTCTAAACCGCAGCAGATGTTTCTCGGGAGCTTTTGTTCGTCGGACTTTTTCACGGCGCGCGTGCAAACGGGAAAATTTTGAGCCTAGTTGATCGAACTCGCGAAAAACATCGCAACAGATTTTCGGCACCTTTTTGCACCCTTAAATGCGAATTTCAACCACCCGACTACCGAACTTATGATGTACAGCGAATGTCGGCAACAACTCAGAGTGTAAAATATCCTGCAGGGCTATTCAAGCCTGGCGAAACTCCTCGACAGGGTATTTCGTGTAGTTCGAACCGCAGGACTTACTTAGCGTCAAACTCCTCGCCTGAAACTGGTTTTCATACAGAGGATGCGAAACTTCTGTTACCGGAAAGCAGACGACCCGGATTTCGGAAACAATTCCGTCCCCGATTCGAGGCTTTTAAACGTCGTTCATTACCAGACTTGCGGACTTGACTGGTCGACGAATATTCGAGGAGGGTGAAAATAAGACTAGGATTTCAAAGATGACCGCGAAGATGTTCCCGACGAGTCGAAGAAAATTGAACCCTGCTATTTGGCTTTGATAGATTTTGGGAAATGCCGGAAACTCGTGTTCGAATTGCGCAACTTTACGAACAGTTCCATTGAAAAATAGCCCGACGATCGTTATAAAGTTGAACTTCGCACCGGGAATACAGGCGAGTCGGTTATAAGTTTCAAGCATTTCGGTTCCACGGTTTTCACAGCATTAATTACACCCGAGGAAAGTTTGCCACTTTACTCTACCGCACAGAGGACTACACGTACAGGTATATGGTGAAGTGTGCTTACGGGGCGATACATAAATTATGCCCACAATAACACGACGTGCTTAGCAAAGTAAAAAGTCGCTTGAAAACGTGTCGACGTAGCATAATTTGCACCGGTGAAGATGAAATATTACCGGCACGTGGCGAAGCGAAGAGGAAATGGACGTGGTTTTCAGCGCTGCAGCCACGGCGTTTTAAATTCATTTAAGAGGCTCTGAGAGGCTCTCGAAAATCCCTTCTTTCAAAAGCCCGACCCCCAACCCTGCACATCGGGCTGCAGACTGAACTTCACTCGGACTTTGAATCTGAAAGATTAATAGGAACTGAAAGCTCGGCGTCTCGGCAACAACTGGAGAAGACTCCCTCGGGATCAGCGATCTTTACAGGTTCGTTCTTTCGATCCGGGCCTTTTTGAATTCTCGATTCCTCGATGTCTCGGCCAGGAGGCTAATTGCGAGTCGACGGTAGCTCTTCTTTAATCCCCTGCACCGAGATTCCCGGGTCAAGTGTACGTTTTTGTTTCTTCTTAAGTTTATTTGGTAGTCTTTCCATTAGGAGAGTCCGAGTTATTAAGGGTTGAGGGTTTTGTTATATTCTGAGTTCCGTCTTTGCTTACCTCGCAGAAAACTCGGGGTGCCAAGACCGGGGAGAAGCTTGCGATGATTATCCTTGTGTCCAGTTCCTGCAATCCAATGAAAAAAGGCTTTTTAATTGTGAGTTGACCGATGCGTTCGCTGTTTTTTTTTTCAACTACCCGTTTCCCTGTTTTCAGAGAAAAAACGGAGGTTATTATAATCACCCAGAAAATGAAAAGTTGAGGATTTACTAGATCTACACGTTTTGAAGTACAGAAAATCACCTCCAATCATTTTCAGATGGGCGATTGTGTGTGTATGTAAATACCTATGCGATCAATCTTTTGTCCGATGATATTTCGAGAACGAGTTATCGGATTTCAATAATTTTGGTCTCAACCAAGGCAGCTTTTCCAAACTTAGAACTGATTAGATTTTGACATTGATCGGTTGGGTACATTTTGAATTTTCTAAATAAAAAAATTTCAAAAAATTGAATAAATATGATGATGTCTTGAGACCGAACGAATGGATTCGAATGTAAACTGGTACCATAATATAATAGTTTTTGGGCTCCTGATTACGATTCTGAAGTCAGATCTGCCAAATCCAGAATGGCAAATCGGATTTGGTGAAAGAAAATTTTTCAAATATTCGGATTTTAGTAAAAATTGATAGGAAGCAGCATTTTACGTCACCGATAAAGAATCCAAGGCTAGAATTACAAAATTTGTAGATCCATTATAGTGGTTGAAATTTTTAAAAAAGCCGCCATTTTCCTGTAATTTGGTTTCTAAATCGTTAATCACGAATCTCAATTTGCAGTTCGAAATGCGAATTGGATATTAGTATCTAATTTTTTCTGTGAATTTGGAACCTGCAGTGAGAAAATGGGAAGTTCGAAGTCGGCTTGTTTTTTATCTATTCAGAATTCCTTAGCCGGTTCTCTTACTTGATACTGCGAATGATGAATTGGCCAGTCGATTAATTAATCACACTATCTCACGAGGCTGTCTGTCGCGAGCGGCCTGAGAATCGTAACACGAAATCGCACGTATCGGCAAGTTTATCTTGAACAAAGGGACGGTGAATTAAATGCTCCCAAAAAAGTTTTCGCACGGCTAGGGAATGGGGGTCTTCGTCCAGATGCGAGATCAAGCCAAAGACGATGGTTATGAATCATCCTGTCCCGACGACATTCAAAGGTCATATTCGAGGTCTGCTTGTTCCCATGCCTATGGGGACTGTGCAAGAAGACGGTACGATTCAAATTGGGCAAATAAATTATCAGTCTCTTGTTCAAGGGTCCCACGGGGTATTAAACGTTCGTAATGCATAAAACTTGGCCCCTCGCATTTCAGCTCTTCACTTTCAGCATCCTGAGGGAGATTCGTCCGCATATAACATCCAAGAGAGCAAACATTCCTTATATGTACAATTTTTAATCCCCTCGGCATATTACATAGTTCAAAACTTCGTACACATCAGCCGAGGAACTTTTACTCCCTGTGATGTTGGAGCTTCTCGTTCCTACAACGAAATAATCCGGGTCTCCTTCGGTTCTTCTCTTGTAAATTTGGAGGCAAGACGCGGAAGAACCGAATAACAATAAGTCGACTACCGCGGGGAAGACGGGCCCAGAAATGAAATCTTCGTTGTCCCGGAAACGACCGAAGCCTCGAAAATTTGGCTCTTTGCGTGTTTTCCATTTTTTTCAAATTAACCCATTTCAGCCGGCGGTGTTTTATTCTCTGTACGAATAACCGTGATTAAAGTGCGAACGAGTTTTGAAATTAAACTGAAAGCACCTCAGGCGAAAATCCCTTAATTCTAGAACAATATAAACGGGCAATTTCTTCCCCGGGACAAAACCGTCGTAAGAAACAAAGTCAGGCTCACCTTTAAAGTGCGCAGCTGCTCTTTGTAGTCGTTCGCTGCAAACGTGATGGTGGCGGTACACGTGATGTTAGCTTGTTCCAGCTCCGTGACCAAGTCATTTACCGCCTGAAACGTGAAACATGTACATCAACATATTTTTTCCACCCCCGCAAAGAAAGGCGAGACATTCTCTCCCCTGCCGAGAAGCGAGAGAAGGTCGGCCTAACGCGGGCCAAAATCGTTCCGGGCTGAGAGCTTTTAGTGCTTTACGCTTGTTCCGCGTACGTTGGCCGCTTCTCATCAGGTAATGTTACAGGATTCAGTTCATACTATGACGCGGCGTCGATCACCCCGAAATAATATCGCGTGTTTTCTCGCCAATTCCTTTTCACGCTTAGGTATATCTGCGAATGAACATATATTGTCTCTCCGAGGCGTTCCGAATTTCTTTTATTGATCGAGGAGCAGCGTTCGATACGTGTTGACCTTTTACCGCTAGAGCCGCGGATGAGCCTTCCCGGGGTATGAAAAATCTATCGAATATCCCGCCAAGATGAGACTTTGACCGATCGGTCATCCGATTTTAGGACCGGCTCTCGATCGTCCGTCCAGAGATGTAACTCGAAAATGTGAAAGTTGATAACAGAAATTCCTCGGAGTATACCGTCACTCTGGACAACTCCGTAACTTGTGATGAGCAAAGTTTTTGATCCGGGTGTTCGATTAGCACGAAATCTCGGAGAAATTCTGCCGATAGGCGGTATTAATTTAATCTCGAAAACGCTAACAGCCCGAGTCGAAATGTTCCCATTTTCAAAGTCCAATGCTCAGGAGATTTCGAATGGCGGCTTCTCGGATTACGCGAAGAAGCGAGCCTGAGCCTGTAACACGGATTAAACAATAGATCTTCCGGATTGCTGTCGTTTCACAACGAACGCTCGCCTTCGATGGTTTTGTGTAATTTGGTTTTATAAACCGTAGCTGACCCAGAGAAATTTCTAGTTATATGTAGTTACTGTACGGTCCTCGACTATTCTCACGTCTTACAACAACCGAATGGTACAGTTCTAGGTAGAAAATGAAAAGGAACTTTGTACGTGTACCTAATCGGATAATCCGATGTTGGTGGAGCGATAAATAGACGTCACGGGTTAACTAAACGTACGGATTTCATGCCGCATTTAGTGAGCAGAAAATGTGATATCGACAACTATGATCCCACTAAACAGTGACTTCTACCACACTTTCCCACAATTTTAACAATTGCAACGACACGCGTTTTACTATAATTATATAGTTACCGCATGACAAATTTTCAATGATTTTTCGATCTTATCTTAATATGTATAGAATTCTCGATATCGAAGGTCAAAATGAACGGGAGTCAAGATTTGACGTTTCGGTTCTGAAGGGGGCCCTGATCCTCAGAAAAATTCGATTAAATATAAAAACTTCCCGTTGACTTGGATGATAAGTGAATTACCATTAGGGTTGATGGATGTGTAATGGATATTATCTGGTCTGTGGATTATTAACTTGATTTTCACCGCTGTTGCGGGTTTTTTTTTTGACTTTCTTTCATGTAGAAAGTCTCGTCTGATACGAGGTTGCATAAGTATAATTAAATTTTTCTGCGTATCAGGACCCCCCTCAGGGCCGAAACGTAAAACCTTGACTTTCATTAATTTTCACCTTTGACATAGAGAATTCTACACACGTATAAAAAAATGTCACATATTTCTCAGCGGTCAGGCAGTTCTTCGCATTCGGGTAAAAAATCGGCGTCGGGTATAATCCGGTAAGAAAACTGGGCTCACCCACCAGGGAGTACATGTCCCCGTTCTGCGATAGCGCCGTGACCGTGTCCCAGCCGAGGTGCTTGATCAGGGCGATCCTGGCAGGGTTGTGACTCGAGTCTGGTGCGACGGTGCGACGGAAAAGTGGAAACTCTGTGGCGTCGGACAGCGCCGGAGCCGTAGATCCGAAGGAGACTTGGGCAATGCTCCAGTAGGGAACGATCTTTGCCAGGGTTTCAGTCACCTCGGAGCACGCTGTGCCCAGGAGAAGAGGCATCAGGGCGTCTCGCCTGGAGTAGAGAGCGTGGAAGAAACGGTCGACTCCGACGCCCGGGTCGCACTGAAACAGAATTTGGCACAAGTTGGATCGTCGCTGGTTCGATTTGGCGATTTGAAAATTGCGAGTTGACTCTCGGAGGCGGCTGCAGATCCCGTAGATGTGCTTCCGGCTCCGAGGGAATCAACAGGTATGTACCTGCCGCCCAGAAATCTGCGAGCACGAGTCTCTGCACTCTGAGCTCGGAATATCCGGTGTCGGAATAATCGCACTCAGACCCGCCGTACTCCAAACTCGATTTCGCAAGCTTGAGTTTGGCCGGTTAAAAGCTCCCTACGCTCCGCCACAAAGGAAACCACCGAGCCTCTGCAACCCCTTTTTTGAGGGTGTAACTTTTCCGGACGAGGCTGGCTGGTCGAGTCTGTGCCACGTGTGTCGTGATGGAATTGAATTACGCGTTGTACTCAGTTTCGAGGGGGGGTGACGAGCGAGGGTGAAATGAGAATGTTTTATCGGATGTAATGGAAGGCGAGATTTGAGAGAATTCCGGGATCTGCAGATGGAGAAAATTATACGTAAAGTGAATTTTAATCGGGCATTTTCTGCAGTTCAAGCGGGCAGTGTACTTTATTTGGCAGTTGAAACGGCGAGAGCTTACAAAGCTTTTGGTATACTTGAGCCAAAAATGTGTTTCCGGATCTGCGCAAGGCTCGGAACATCAAATCTCTCTCTACATCTTGATTTCCTTTACGCGCAAGGCTCGGTTCACTCTAAATTGTAATCTCTGACTGGGGCGAGTTGAAGGCGAGCTTTCGCTGTTTGCAATACAGTCACGATTCCACGGGGAGGCTTTTTGTATCCACGTACCCACTTCGGCTTGCCGAAGTAACTTTCCGCTAAATGATTGATAGTGGCTTTGTGAATACAAATATTCCCCGTAATTTTTCGAACACTGTTCGAGAATCCGTAAACGCAAATGCGTGATGGAAATATTAGTGGAGAAATTTCATCGGGAGAAAAATAAGAAAAATAGAATCCAGAAATATAATCGAAGACCCGAATTCAATCCGATAAAAACGAGAAAATTAATTAGATTGAAAATCCGTCACTTATACGTAAGGCATTATAAATTCTGCATTGGAGTCGTGATGACGCGTTTAGATCGAAACCGCTTTCCCGTTCACACGCTAGGCGAAATTGGAAAGCGTACCTACAATTTCTCACCTCGTTACTAAACTGGACGTTCAAACGAATTTTGGCAAAACGCCTGACCCATAGAGAACTGAAGCTTTCTCTGCGTTGTATTCGCCCCAACATTTTGCCCCGAGTTTCAAATAAAAACCATTATTTTATTTCCGCAGCCGTATGTTCGTTTTCTCATTTGTTCGTTCGTTCGTTCTACGATCTCGGTTTGCTGATTATTTTTTTTCCGCTCGAGGCGAGAATTGCATATGTAGAACATAGGTACAGTTATAGGTATGTACCTACGTATAACAGACATGCTTATGCAAATGTTCGTATTCACGTCCCGTTGCAAATTTGAAAACCGGAAAATATTCACCTCTTGTAATTTTCCTCGAACAATAATAACACGGAACTGCATAATTTTCTCTTCCTGTGATTTCACCGGGTTTTCTCTTTCGCAGCTCTTCCGTAGAATGTTTCAATCGATCGACATTTCTCGTTCAAATCACCTCAGATGTGGTACTTTGCTAAATGGCGAATGTGCACTTTGCAGTTTGGAATTAAAAAACTGGTCGTTTTAAAAATGTTTCATTTCCCCATTTCTCTTCACGTGCACTCTCCGCGTTCGAGGAAAGGTCGTAATGGGCCACAAAAGACTGTCAGTGGTTTCACAGACCCTTCAGGGACCATGAAAACCTTTTCCAACCAGCAGCCCAACTTTGTATACGTCAAACAAACAACCGGGCTAATTTGTGAGGTGGAACTAGCCTTTATTACATGAAAATATTACCGAGGGTGGATAAAACGTACAGCATTACAGTATGTCTCTCGCTGTTGTGCAAATTCAAATCAAATTTGCAACATGAACTCACCCCGTGCAACCGAGCGGAAAAAGGACTCGCGGAATAAATAAAGCTTGATACTAACTCGAGGAATATTGTCGGGTCAATTTTCCGCAAAAATCGTAGCCATTCCACTGCGTAAAGTTGCCACATCTCGTTGCCCGCAGTTTCACGGAAATCGCGATTGCGAAGTTCACCGACCGTCGGCAGACTTCGGAGAAAAAAACGAGCAAGAAGGCAGCATTCATTGAAGTGGCTCAGTGGATGGAAATATTCACGCGATAACGACGATTAAAAGCGAAAAGCGACCGTCGCACAAAGGAGCAAGAATCAATTGTGATCGTTGAGAGTTGAGGCTAAAGTGCTCTGACAAAAACCTGGGCATATGCGTTGCTTTTGTTACAGGAACGTTTCGCAATGGGTTAGGAGTCGAGACTTCGGTGTGCAACGCGATCGAGAAAAGAACCAACCGCTCCCTTTATCGGCATAGATATCCGATAGTTTTTGGAAAAAAAAATGTCGCCGAGCTGCAAAAGTTTTTTCATCACTTCCGTACATGTAAGTTAAACGTGACACAATGGATTCTGCAAGTTGATTTTCTATTAGCCGAGATAAAAATCCGCTATTCAGCGAAGGTTTTCCAAGTTTTTGTGAAAAAAGTTTCTTGCGTCAAGTCGATTCTTGTTATTTCCCTTTGCGTGTAAGCAGAAACGTTCGGAAATGTGGAGATTAAGACTTTCGAAGATAGTTTGATCAATGAAAAATTGGCGTTAAAAAATGTCGTGCTTTCTTATTATACACTGCAAATATCGAAAAAAATCCTACGATTCATCGAATTTCGTCCTCCTTAATTGTTCTAGTGATGAGGTTGAGGTTACTTCATTTTAACTAAAAAATAACAATCTCCCAACATTCTTCTACCGCGTTACAAAATTTTCACGCGCCATTTAGAAAAGCTTTTTAAACGTGCCACCTCGGTCACGAACGTCTTCGAGCTTCCTACGCTGTCTCCTTTAAATGGCGGCCAGCTTCTAGTCAGAGTAGGGCTTTCGTGAAACGTGACATTGTATACATTCATGCGATTCGATTGAAATTTTGAGTACTTGTGGGACCGGCATCGAGATTCACGACTCACGCATCATATCCGCGATATTCCAGATTGAAGAATCGAGATCGCGTTGCCGCTCTTTTCCCTCTGGCAACACCTGACGAACGGATCCTCGTCCATCATATCTTAGCCACCAAGACGGGCATCACTACGTGCCTTAAATTCCGGTGATAACCGGAGGATGTTGAGGTCATTGGGGGTGGCAGATATTAATGACAGTTCGTCGCGTTAGTGGCATTCTTGCCATGATACGTTCAGCCAGTCGGTTTTTCTAGTACGTCATACAGCCAACGGCGTCGGAGACGAGGGCCAGACACGTCGACGGCAAGAGGGGAGTCTCAAAACGTCTCGAGGCCTTCGGGGTGTCGAGGGTCACGTTAACCAGCCTAATTCAAATACCGGGTCCGCCATCTCGTCGCCCGAACCAATTTCGCAAACTTTTTTTCGAAAGGAATCTCAGCATTTCCTCTCGTCGAATTGTTCGATTGAATCCTGAAACTTCTGGCTGGCCGGATGCTTAACAGGCGACGTTCGGGACGTTTGCATGAATAAAAAGTGAGGTAAGCAAGACACGAAAGAAATCGATAGCGTGAAAATATTTCTTCGGAGTCTCACGAGACCTGGACGCTGAATCAGCCGGCACAGAAAACTGTTCTGGGTCACTATGCCGATGCCACCCGGTACGTGGGGTTGATTTAAAATAAACAAGATCCTGCAAGAGTGGCAGACGTAGCCGTAAGCAAAGAACTTTTCGAAATTTTCTCGGTACCAGGTTGTGTATCTTGTACAACGTTACTCGAGGAGGCATCCGTACGTATAATTTCAAGCGAGGGTAGCCGGATCCTCGGAGAGAGGATAAGACAGTGCAAGGACAAACGTTCTTTCGTATTCCTGCGCCATTCGGCCCCGATGTAACGGAGAAATTGTGTACTGCGATATATGGCGTAGATTGTAGCTACCGTGGTTCCATTGTGATATCCGAAAGCTCATATCGCTGCAGCTTTCCAGGCTTTTAAAAGTCAGGACGACCCGCGTCGTCAAAAGACTCGCCAGATCCCGTTCCACTCTTGTTACTCACTTTTATTCGTGCATTGTGTCAGCTTCTCTGTACGGTTCGCATCTTTGCTAATATATAATAGCACAGCATTGCCTTGAGACTTTCGGGGACAGTCGGATTTGTATTTTCTGCAGGAGTATTTTGCTCGCCCTATTGTCGCTAGGAAACTAGGATGTGAAAAAATTGGTAGTGCAATTCGACTAGTTTTCGCTGCAGATGTTATATTTCTTAAAACATGAACTCTGGAAGAAGTTTGCGCGACGCCTGTTTCGTTCGACTCGAATAAACTTTCAATTCAAACATGTACAGTACGTGAAATATACTTTCGTTTGTATTTATCACTGAATAATCCCTGCGACATTCCAAATGGAGGAAAGAAACGCTCAAGATTTTCTCCCCTCTCGAAAATGACGAGTGTTTTTAATTGTCAAATTCATCGGAAAAGTTACTATCCGAGAAATAATTCATTCTTGAATGAATTTTGAACAAGTCTTTACAACCCGTGTGCACAGTTCAATAGATAAAACGTCTCCACGGTCCGAGAACTTTGATTTGGCAAAATGGCGATGTTAATATTATCACTAAAGACACTCGCCTGGAAATTGGTTTATACAGCTTTATGCGATACATAAAGTTACTTGATGTACGAAGTATATTTATTTTTCCTTCTTTTCTTTTTTTAAACGAAATTTCGACAACGTAGCGCGCATCCGGAGCTGAGAACGGAATTCAAACTTGATCCTATCCATGCCGCGTTTCAATTAACGTTTCATGTGGAACCGCGGAGTGATTGTCACTTGTCAAATTAGGCGACGAGTGTATACCATGACTAATTGAGCAAAATCCATCGGTTGAGACCAACTGTATAAACTGACGCCAAATCAACCCCCCTATTCGAACTCGCGACCCTCGGAATTCATCGTACCCCTCTGAAGTTCACAATACCAAATGCGGTGGTATAAATGACCCGCGATTTCAAACCTAGATGCACAGCTCTGAACTAAATGTTTAACGAGTGGTCAAAAATCAGCGGGCGTTGCACGCGTATCGGCGTGAGTTTGACTAGACCGGGAGATGATAAATGTCACTCAAAACGAGACGATAGATTATAATTTTAGTACGAAATTCCTGCAGGGGTGAAAATTGAAACCAAGGCCACTCGTGGACGTAGCTCAAAAACCATGCTCTCCGAAGTTCCGAAGGACGGGACGAGGGTTGAGTTAGAATTCAATCAACGGGGATTCTAATTAATACGTCAGGCTGCAACGTAGGCGTCAAAGGCGTCGGCCTTTGTTTCGGTGTGATGCGTGACGGATCGGCCCAACGCAATTAAGTCGCGAAATGCCCGCTCATCGTGTGCCTCTCCAGTTTGAAATTCATGCAGGTTATACGGAGATCGTCCGAATGGCGCGGGAATACCGTGAAATATTAATATCTGATTCGCGCTGGTGCTGAATAAATTTCCGGCCAGATCCAAATCACCCTAATAGACGGGACGAGACGTTGGCTACCTCGATGTCAGAGTTACGATTCGGGATCCGAACCCCGGCGCCAAGTTGAAGACTGCTGATTGTTGCTGACTCGTTACTAACCGGAAAACCATTCGTGACGTAGTCTTGTAATCTTGCATTTAATTTTCGTGTGCACTTGTTTAAGTTCAGCTGATTACACAGGCCTGCCACGAAATCCTCCTTCAAACAAACATATTACGGACATGAAGGATTTCATTTGCCGGATCCATATCTGCTTTCCTTTTTTTCCATTGCAAACCCGGATCATATTGCACACAGAAAGATGATGCAACGGAAAATAGTCAGAAGGAATGCTTGCGGGTTTTTGTTGGTCAATTCGACGTGAAGCTCCAATCGATGATATCAATAGAAAGAAAACTACAAAATAAGTAGAATTATACTAGTGGATAGATTTTCTGACGAGTTTAATGTTTAAACTTGTTGACTTGAAAATTCTTTTTTTTAGCTTGTCTGTTTAATTATAATTTATAAGCACAAATAACGTTTACATGAAAAGTATACGTTGTAAATATTTTTTATTAGTATATTTCGATTCAAAATCATCAAATATTTTATAATTACACATAATTTTATGGAGAGAAGAAAGTTTTTTTTTCTCGCAGACCAGTGGTCATGGGTATAAACTTGAGTCACTAGCTGCTTCGGTGCTTTTCAATATCTTCGATCTTCACTTGCGCTTACTTCCAGTTCAGGTGATTTAGTTTTTGATTGATTCCACCTTGACAAAGTTGGCTATTTTTCCAACCATATGAATGGTTTTGAACCTATAAAGCTGTAAAGTAAGAGGGATGTTGAGCTTGGACTAAGCATGGAAAAGGCGACGAGACAATCCTTCACGCAGTTTGAATTACATCCCTATCCGAGCCTCTTTATGGTGAGTTACGTGCCAAACTGTCTCGAGATGGCCACTCGAACCATTGAACGGTTGCCTGACTCTCCGAGTGATTCGTTCGATTCCTCTGTTTTTTCATTTATCGAAGGGAAGCCGGTTGACAAGTCGACTGAGGCATTGCAATCCGATTAGAAGAGCAGGCGCATGCCTCGTCGTCAGTTTTTGGGCGTCGTGTACTTTGAGTTGTTGAAAATTTATAAGCAGCGTGGCGACGCAAAAAAACGTTAAGCACATTGTATTGGAAGCAGGCACAACAGGCCTGCGTGTATTTTGGTAGTAGCAAAGCGTTACTGCCATAAGATTAACGCGAATTTTTCACCTCCGTTTTTCTTTACGCGCATACAGCAAAAATGTCGATAAGTCTTTATCGGTTTCCTGTCGATCGATTCAAATTCACTATCACCACTCGACCACTGCTCATACCAGAACTCGCCTGCACCCTCGGTTCGTGCAATTTTCTCCATCGTAAAAACATGTCCTTCAGTAGGATGACCTGGGTCACAACATTATCTACGTCCTATTCTACTTCAGCGTGCTGGAAAGCAGTAACTCTAGATTATTGAGGAATGATTGAATTACGTATTTAGATTCAAAGGAACGGTTGTGCTTCTCGAAGGACCGTTTTCGGTTCCACTGACTGACAGACGGCGAAGTACTTGTGAGATAACTCGCGGAAGCTTAGCTTCGATTACTTGCAGACATTAGTGTATTTATACTTTCTGTTCTGCAGTATCAGATAAGTAGCCGTTCTAATTTGTAGGTATCGTAACTCCGAGAGTAATAGAATGTTCTGACTGATCGTTTGATTTACGAGCTGTGCACAATTATACGTGTATCAATATTTTCTGGCATGGAAATACATATTTACATAATTTATATATCGATCGAACTTTGTTGAAAAGAACTAACTTTACGAGGAGTGGGAATTTCGAGCCTGAAACGTGACAGCAACGTGACAATTTCTCGTTTTTTCCGAGAAAATGTACCCTGCAGCAAATAGATAACGGTAGTTGGTCGCTTCAAATTTGTTGTCTATTTAGAATCGATCGGGGATTTGTGTCACTTGAAAACTGAGTTTAGTCGTTCGAACGCAGCAGACGGTTTGGCATCTCTCCGTAAAAATGCTGCTGATAATAATTTCTGTTTCATTGATGTGCGCGATCAGAGAATCGCATTCCAGAGTGGAGGATTATAAAGTAGAGGTACAGGTGCCGAATGGAATGTTCTGTTTAAATACCGCGCTAAAAACGCTCTACAGGGAGCAACATAACATTCTGTTCGTTTCGGGACCGCCAGATTATCTTGAGAATGTCATAATAAAAATACCTCATTTTCGTACAAACGACTGGGACAAATTGTTGAATTCAGATTACGCAAATTTAGGATCATCGATAATATTTCTAGAGGGAAATGCGGACATTGATTTGAAGAACTTGAATCGACTACGAGGCATCCGTATGATACCGCAAATTCTTATCGTCTGCGTCTCCGACGCGGTTTGCGGCTCGGAAATCTACTTGACGACAATTGTCGACGTCGTGGACAGCACCCAGTTGCATTACATCGCAATGGATCGGGACGGATCAATTAATATATACCAATATTCGGCTGTAGTCGAGGGAAATTGCAGCGGGGCGCAGCTACTGAGACGAACCAAATGCTCGGGGAAATTGAGTGACGATAAAGCGTTCCGGTCACCGATAAATTTCCACAAATGCCCAATAAGAATAGTCACCTGGTCCTGTCCTCCGCATACGCTAGATTGCGGGCCCGGCGTCCCGAACACGTTATGTGGAATCGAAGGGCAAATAGTCGAGGAAGTGGTCAAAGCTTTCAACGCAACTCCCGTTTTAACTATGGTCAAGAATCCTTCAGGTACGTTCAATACCGGCAGAAAGGGCTCGTAAGGCACAACTTTCTGCTCCGAATTTGTCTTGCATAAGGATAAACTGGGAGCTGATAGGACGTTTTACTTTTGTCTCATCTGCTGTGCACATTGGAATAAAGATGATGGACGCATAGGGAAAAGTGAATGTAATTGTCCTCAACTTACCAAGAACTGATTCTCTTTCCAATGGTGTATCGACGGCACTATTAACACAGATTAACAAACTATTTCTCACGCCGGCTTTAACGCAGAGGTCAAATCGCTCGTTGCAAATCGACAAGCAGATCTGGGTTATGGATTGCTGGATGTCCGTTCTTTTGACGGCGTGTCTTATTCCACACCGTATATATTCGTTGAGGCGACTGTAATCGGACCTCATTCAATATGGGCTTCCAAACGGTCGCTTGTAAACGTTTTGCTGCCGTTCGAATTTCGCGTAAGTAGTGCAGATACCATTGTATTTTGAATAACTCTTCATTTTTTTTCAATTATTTCCAGGTTTGGATCGGCATCGGTGTTGTCGCAGCTTCTACTTATATATTAAGGAAATTCGTTCCTCATTTTCGACGAGTTCCGTTGCTAAAGCTGTTGGGAATGTTCCTTGGAACCACCGCAGCAATGGAGCCTCACGGTACTGCTATCCGAATTTACTTCTTGTGGTTGGCGTTATTCGGCTTCTACCTCATGCAATTTTATTCGACCGGTTTGACAAAAGTTCTTTCGGCTCCTCGGGAACAGAGAATCAGGACGCTGGATGACTTGGAAAAGACGGATATCCGAGTCGTTGGACCTCTTGCAGCCAAGCAGAAGTTCAGGGATGATTATCCACGTATTTTCAGAGATTTCCAGGTTAGAGATCGCTTTTCTCCTCCTGTATCGTCTTTTCCTCATTCACGAACTATTATACTTCATCTTTTTAAGACATTGACACGATTCCGCGCATCTTGTGACAATGCATTGACAGATTCGCTTCCTTTCAAGCTGATAGAGTTCCCGACGTATTATGACGAGCTCTACAAGCTACTGGAGGGCCATTCTACCTCGGTATTCTACGCCAAGGTGGGTAAAGTCCTGGTAATAGAACGTGCCCAAACGATAGGATCACATTTTCGACGGATATAATATTTTGTCAGAACACAGGAGGAACCCTTTCCAAATGGAAGAACACCGAACCCGTAGAAGACAAGATCAGCTGGTACCCCATCGGTCTGGTGGTGGCGAATTCTAGTGCTCTTCTGAGACCTAGTAGCAGAGTTCTCTCAACGTTAGTAGAAAGTGGATATACAAAAGCGTGTGAAACTTTCCAGATAAACACCGGGCCACCTCCAACGTTCTTCGGGGTCAAAGCGAAAATCGATCACAAAGCGACCAGGATGAGGCTGGACGATTTATACTTAATATTTCTTCTGCTTCTAGTTGGATTGAGTATAAGTACTAGCGGACTCTTAATCGAGTTCGTAACGGCATTTGTAAAACGGAAATTAGCATCCAAAGAGCATGGCAGCGTAATTCGTCCTTTTCGACCGCGGCATCCATTTTGTGACCGTTATAGACAGGTAGATAAAGTTTTATTAGGCTCTGGGACTAAGTCCCCTCAAGCTGAAGCCAGAAATAGTTTGATAATTTAAAAAAAAGGGGGCTGTGAATCCTAATGGATAATAACAATGAAAATAATACAATAAATAAAAATAAACAAATTAAATAAATAAAGATAAAAGTAGAACTAGAATACAGATAAGTAATTGGGTTGGTTATGCAATTTTTGACCGTTTACCGTCTCACCACACCTTCGACCTACTCGATCCATTCTTCAGCAAAGTTTGACGGGGACGAGACGAAAGCTACAGCAAGCAAGTACACCTACCATCATTTAGTCATTGAATACTTATCGCTGAAAGTGAGAGAAAGCAAACCAGGATTTATTGCATAAAGTGAGTTGTAATTCATGATAAAGAAAGTTGTAATAAATTTGCAATGCACGTGTAAAATTGCGAAAAAATATTGTATCCACTGTACTTGACTGGCTTTCCTAGTACCGATTATGGATCGTAGAAAATTTTGATATTTTCCTCAAGATAGTCAAGCTCTGCAGCTCTTTCTTTGTTGGTTTTTCCTTTTATCGCATAAATATTCAAAAGTTGTGAATTGCTCTTCGTTACTGACTATATTTTCTCACCCTTGCATTGACCTTGACTGAAACAAAGAAATGAGATTACTTGTTGTTATTTAAAACAAGCAGATGTGGGTTACGTATTTCCGGACATCCATTCGTATACAGGTATTGCGTATTTATAATTGATCTCCATTTGAATTTATGACGCTATGAACTGAATGGTATGTTGAGATTGAAGACTGAAGAGGCGACGAAACAATCTATATCGCAACTTCGCCGGTGGTAAGGTTTAAGCTTGAAATAAGTCCCGATTCGAGCCTCTTGCAGGGTGAGTCACGTGCCAAGCTGTTGGAATGGACACTTAAATTGTTGAGTGGTTCTCTGACCCTCCGAGTGATTCATTTGATTACTATATTTTTTCATTCGTCGACAGGAAGTTTGTTTATAAGTTACTTACAACACTGTAAGACCAAAAGGAGGAAGCACGCGTTTCGTCGCAGCTTTTCTCGAGCCGTGTACTTTCAGTTGTTGAAAATTTATGAGCAGAATATCAAAGTTAAGGGTAAGGTACACATTGCGTTATGAGAAAGCCCTACAGACTGTGTATATTTCAGTACCAGTGATACATTACTGTGATAAGATTCATGTGGATCTTTCACGTCTGTTTATCCTTCAGGCCGTCCATTAAAATGCCAATAACGTTGGAGTGTTTTCATGTTGGTGGCATGACCTGGCTTACGATATTATCTACGTGCAGACCTGTGTCAATGCGCTGGCATGCAATTCACTCCAGATTATGAACGAATAATTCAGTTATTAAGGTTGGACGAAATGGTGCCGGATCATAAAAGTCTGTTTTCGATCAAATTAGCTTTGCAATTGACCAATGGTGAACACTCATGGACGAACTCTCATGCCTTCAGCTTGAATTACTTTCGGAAATAAATATATGTGTCCTTTATTTAGTACAGTATACCGGATGTATAGCGGTTCAGACTTACATGTATCATAACTCCGAAAGTAATAAGATATTCTGATTAATCGTTCGATTTAGAAGCCATACACAATTATACGTGTATTAATATTTTAAGATATAGAAATGCATATTTGCATAATTGATATATTGATTCGACTTTGTTAAAAGGGACTAACTTTATGCGTGAGAAGTTCAACCCAGGGACATGACATCAATGTAACGATTTCTCGTTTCTTCTGAGAAAATTTACCAGGCAGCAAATAGATAAAGGTAGCTGGTCGATTCAAATTTGTTGTCTATTTAGAATCGATCGGGGATCTATGACACTTGCAAATTGAGTTTAGTCGTTCGAACGCAGCAGACGATTCGACGTCTCTTCGTGAAAATGCTACTGCTAATAATTTCCGTTTCGTTGATATGCTCGATCAGAGAATCGCGTTCCGAAGTGGAGGATTATAACGTTCAGATACAGGTGCCGAATGGAATGTTGTGCTTGAATGCCGCATTGAAAACGCTCTACAGGGAACAACGTAACATTCTGTTCGTTTCGGGACCGCCAGATTATCTTGAGAATGTCATAATAAAAATACCTCATTTTCGTACAAACGACTGGGACAAATTGTTGAATTCAGATTACGCAAATTTAGGATCATCGATAATATTTCTAGAGGGAAATGCGGACATTGATTTGAAGAACTTGAATCGACTACGAGGCATCCGTATGATACCGCAAATTCTTATGGTCTGCGTCTCCGACTCGGTTTGCGGCTCGGAAATCTACTTGACGACAATTGTCGACGTCGTGGACAGCACCCAGTTGCATTACATCGCAATGGATCGGGACGGATCAATTAATATATACCAATATTCGGCTGTAGCCGAGGGAAATTGCAGCGGAGCGCAGCTACTGAGACGAACCAAATGCTCGGAGAAACTGAGTGACGATAAAGCGTTCCGGTCACCGATAAATTTCCACAAATGCCCAATAAGAATAGTCACCTGGTCCTGTCCTCCGCATACGCTAGATTGCGGGCCCGGCGTCCCGAACACGTTATGTGGAATCGAAGGGCAAATAGTCGAGGAAGTGGTCAAAGCTTTCAACGCAACTCCCGTTTTAACTATGGTCAAGAATCCTTCAGGTACGTTCAATACCGGCAGAAAGGGCTCGTAAGGCACAACTTTCTGCTCCGAATTTGTCTTGCATAAGGATAAACTGGGAGCTGATAGGACGTTTTACTTTTGTCTCATCTGCTGTGCACATTGGAATAAAGATGATGGACGCATAGGGAAAAGTGAATGTAATTGTCCTCAACCTACCAAAAACTGATTCTCTTTCCAATGGTGTATCGACGGCACTATTAACACAGATTAACAAACTATTTCTCACGCCGGCTTTAACGCAGAGGTCAAATCGCTCGTTGCAAATCGACAAGCAGATCTGGGTTATGGATTGCTGGATGTCCGTTCTTTTGACGGCGTTTCTTATTCCACACCGTATATATTCGTCGAGGCGACGGTAATCGGACCTCATTCAATATGGGCTTCCAAACGGTCGCTTGTAAACGTTTTGCTGCCGTTCGAATTTCGCGTAAGTAGTGCAGATACCATTGCATTTTGAAAAGTTTTTCATTCTTTATCAATTATTCCAAGGTTTGGATTGGCATCGGTGTTGTCGCAGCTTCTACTTATATATTAAGGAAATTCGTTCCTCATTTTCGACGAGTTCCCTTGCTTAAGCTGTTGGGAATGTTCCTTGGAATCACCGCAGCAATGCAACCTGACAGAAGTGCTGCCCGAATTTACTTATTGTCTTTGGCGTTATTTGGCTTCCACCTCATGCAATTTTATTCAGCTGATTTGACTAAAGTTCTTTCGGCTCCTCGGGAACAGAGAATCAGGACGTTGAATGACTTGGAAAAGACGGATATCCGAGTCGTTGGGCCTCTTATGGCCAAGGAGAGGTTCAGGAACGATTACCCACGTATCTTCAGGGACTTTCAGGTCAGAGATCGCTCTTTTTTTCTTGCATCATCTCTTCCTCATTCACGAACTATTATACTTTATCTTTCGAAAACGTTGACACGATTCCGCGCATCTTGTGATAATGCATTGAAAGATTCGCTTCATTTCAAGCTGATAGAGTTTCCGATGTATTATGACGAGCTTAACAAGTTGCTGGCGGGTCATTCTACCTCGGTATTCTACTCCAAGGTATGTAAAGTCCGGGTATTAGAATCTACTCAAATGATAGTATCACACTTTTGATGATTATAATATTTTTCAGAACACACGAGGGACCCTTTCCAAGTGGAAGAACGTCGAACCCGTAGAAGAAAAGCTCAGCTGGTACCCCATCGGTCTGGTGGCAGCGAATTCAAGTGCTCTTCTGAGACCCAGTGGCAGAGTTCTCACAACGCTGGTAGAAAGTGGATATACGAAAGCGTGTGAAACTTTTCAGATAAACACCGGGCCACCTTCAATGTTTTTCGGGACCCAGGCAACTACCGATCACAAAGCGACTAGGATGAGGCTGGACGATTTATACTTAATATTTCTCTTGCTTCTGGTTGGATTGAGTATAAGTACTAGCGTACTCTTAGTCGAGTTCGTAACGGAATTTGTAAAACGGAAGTTAACATCTAACAATGCGGGGAAAGGTACTATACGTCCTGTTTGGCCGCGGAATCCCTTTCGTTATAGATACCCTGCTTAACTTCCATTGCGGTTCATCGACATGCAGGCGAAGTGATGAAAAAGAGAATTGTACTAATCATTCGATTGAACGAATCTGGGACTGAATTCTGTATACCATGCACATTAATTCCGAGGTGTTTCATGTCCACGTGATCGCAATTTCACTTTTCAAATATATTACAGTCCATGGTTGATAAACTGACGAATGATCGTTACCCATTGAGAATTTATAATGTCAGCACTACCAATTAGTAAACAATTTAGGCTGAGTCAAAGACTCGAGCGATTCATCAAATAATCTACTGCGCTAGGGATATTCTACCCATGTTTTACGTCTTGGCATAGGGCAACTAGTTTTCACTGCTGTTGTCTACTGATTAACATTAACTACTTTGTTTACATCGGCTTGCCGCAATTTACTACGTCGTAAAAATATGCCTGCGTCCTTCGTTCTTTCCACGAAAATTAACTGGGCAGCAGAGACATAAAACCACTGAATATAAATTCCGTACACATATCGAGCACCTGTGTTACTTGCAAACAAAGTTCAGTCTTCTCAACAAGGTGCAAGACTCAACGTCGCTTTGCCCAAGATGCATTCGGTGATAGTTTTCATCGGCTTGTGCTTCATCGGAAAATCTCATCAGAGATTAGAGGCTCACGAAGTGGAAACAGTATCATCGGACGATATCTCGTGCTTAAACACGGCACTACAAACGTACTACGAACACAATTGCAACATACTTTTCGTCTCAGTACCACCAAACAACATTTATAATTCTGTAGTAGAAGTTCCTCACTTTCTGACGAACAAATGGAACGCTTTGGACACGGTAGCCGGTTTAGTACCAGGAACGGTGGTTATATTTCTCGAGGGAAATGCAGACCAGGATTTGAAAAATTTGAAGCGTCTTCGAGGCACCGATTTCATAAGATCGATTCTCGTTGTTTGCGTCTCCGACGTGGTTTGCAGCTCAGAAATTTACGTAAAGATAATTACCGATATCAAGATTAATGTACGGTTGTATTACATCGCTATGAACCAAGACGGGTCGATTTATCTTTACGAATACACGAAGAACGCTGAGGGAAGATGCGGCGAGGCTCAGCTTCTGAAGCTCACCAGGTGCTCGGACAAGTCGATTACATGGAAAACGTTTCGGCCGAAGTTGAATTTTCACAAATGTCCCGCACGATTGGTCAGTTGGCACTGTCCACCGCATTCGGTAAGTTGCAGACCTGGTGATTCGAAAAGGCTATGTGGAATTGAAGGACAAATCATTAACGCGTTCCTTCAAGATTTGAACGCAACTCCTGTGTTAACCATGGTTCAATCTCCCCAAGGTATACGCATACATTTTCTCAGTATTGTCTTCTAATAATTATATATGGGCAATGTTTCCGGCTTGCAAGTTTTTCCAATCATTCACATTTCGGCCATGGTCATTGGCACTGCAGATTTAGGTATTCATGACACCTCTGTCAATCCTGGCAACCCGGAATTTTCTCTTTTTAGATTATCTGACCCAAAAAAATATCAGGTGTAATCAGAGTGTGTAACTACATGCAAGTGGTTGGAATTATTTGAATATCGTTTAATTGAATAATCGACTATCTTCTCGTTTTGAAATGAGAAAAAGAAAAACAATTGTATTAACGTGAAAAAAGCTTGAAAGCAGAAGCAGAGAATTTTAGTGTATTCCGTTAATTATAAACGGCTTCGTCTTAGAGACATGTTTGTTTACTATGTAAGAAATAGAGATATTTATTTCCTACTCAAATAAAGAGGGACAGGAAAGTGGACTTTCCTACAAAAAGTGAGGCAAGCAAATACTATCAGTAGTAAATATTAACTCAGGGCGAGTTCAATTCATGAAAAAAATTCGTAATAAATTAGCATTTAAAAATGACAATTAAAGTATAAATAATCGTAGTTTAGATAGAAAAAAGATTACATTGTACTTGCCAATTGACTAACTTTTCTAGCTTGGAATGTGGGTCACAGGAAATGGTGTAATTTCCTTTTAAGGTTGCTAAGCTTTGCAGTTCTTTTATTTTCTCTTTATCTCCAATGGTACGTGTATCGTAAAAGTGTTAAATAGTTCATAGCTACTAACAGTGTTTTACTATCCCCTGCATTGCCTGGCTGAAACAAAGAAATCAGATCACTTGTTGCTAGCGAACAAGCAGATCTGGGTTATGGACTTCTGGACTACCGTCTCTATGAAGGCATTCAGTATTCGTTGTCGTACATGTTCGTCGAAGGAACTGTCATTGCACCTCATTCGGTGTTGGCCGACAAGCGATTACTCGGAAATCTCTTAACGCCATTCGAACCCCAGGTAGGAAGATGTGTTTAATCATTAGAAAAGGAATGTATTGATGAGATTAATTTGAAAATGTATCTTTATTCGGACAGCAACTATACGTATACCATGTGTGTACCCCTTGATGTAATTTTCAATATTCAGGTCTGGGTGGGTCTCGGAGTGGTGGCTGTCTTGACCCTGATATCAAGTCGACTTTTTCCTCCTTTGCAAAGAATTCCAGTATTGAAACTATTCGGCATACTTATGGGGATAAGCGTACCACTTCAACCGCGAAGATTCGCCAATCGATTATTCTTCATATCACTGCTGTTCTTTGGATTCAACCTGATGCAATTTTATCTAACCAATTTAACGGAAGTGTTCGCAGTTCCTCGACGACTCAAAATCAGGACACTGGATGACCTAGAAAAGTCGGAAATCCAAATCGTGGGGTCACCTTCGTACAAGTTTAGATTCAAGGATGAATATCCACTCATTTACAAAAACTTTAAGGTTCGTATTTTCTTGAGGACGAACGAGACGAAGACACAAAACGTTGTCGAAGGTGTGAACGTCATCATTAAAAAAAAAAAAACACTTCCCTTTGTTCAAGGAACTGGATTTCCCAACGTACTATAACGAACTTTACGAGTTACTATCGGGCAATTCTAGCTCCGCATTCTACGTCGAGGTGAGTCGAGCTAACCCTGACACTGCAACACCTTCCCTCCCTCGCGTGACATTCAAGAATTTTTCGTTTCCTCAGAACACAGAGAAGACCATCGCTCAGTGGAAGAATGTCGAATCCGTAAAAGAGAGGATAAGCTGGTACCCCGTGGTAGCAGTCGCACCAAATTCAAGTGCTCTTGTTGACAGCCTGAATAGAGTTATTATGGAAATTATGGGAAATGGAATCATCAACCAGTGTGAAAATTTGTATTATTCGTTGAAAAAGTCTGCAAAAATGTACAATCCTAACTCGACTCGTGGTCAGGCCGCCAAGATTAATTACGATGAATTGTACGGTACATTTATTCTGCTTGCAATAGGGTTGGTTACCGGTACTGCTGTATTGTTACTCGAACTTGCGGTAGTATTTGTCAAAAGAAAGTTGACGGCAAGAGAGGGAGACTATAGACCTCGTGCTTTTTGGCCATTGACTCAAAGACACGTCCTTAACATACCTCGTGCACATAGACACTATGATTGAGTCCGGAGTACGAGATTATAGTATTAATTATTACAGCAAACAATGAAGTGTGCACTTTTCCACGCTTTGCAATGATTCCCGCGTAATTTTACCTCGTACTGTATTAAACAATTTTAGACTTATCGAGGTGCTTTATATCAATTTATAAAGATTCCCAGTTTACGTTAGATTGTTTTCGGCTTTGAAAGAGAAGCTTCGTATATATAATTTTGGCTTGATTATATGTTTGTGTAACGTACCAATTGATTTAAAATAATACCCGAGTAATGGGAGATGCTTAATTTATATGTGTGAAGGCATTTTCGCTTCAGCATTCAAATCGTGTACTCCAGCAATAGTAAAGTTGTGAAAAATATGTCACGCCAATGTTTTCTGAAACCTTATATCGTCCGACATCCCGACAGCACAGAGATCTTACTCGGTTTGTTACTCTTGTTCCTCTGTAAAAGTCAATAATTGCGGTCTAAAGGAAAATGATATCCTGTAAAACCGTTGGCAGAATCGCGATCTAATTTTCATTATAATAGCATTCGTAGGGCATGGAATTTCAGCGGCGGATATCCTCTTTTGTTACAACTTCGTCCCATTATCGGTTTCATCTCGTATGTCAGACGCAAATTGCCGCCGAGTTGTACCCCTGAATTGAAATTCAGGATAGCGAAATCATTAGCAGAAGCTTGCCGTTTGCTGGGTCTGATTTTCGACGCGAGAAGAATGATCGTATCGTTACGAAGTTCCCAGGGACGAATCAGGGTGCGTAAAAAACTTTTTCCTTCTGGTCTGCTAATTGAGTTCTATATTTTTTGAACAATTCCTATAACACAGAGACGAAATCCAGATTTAAATATTGCGTACAAACCCTGTTTATATTAACAAAATTGTTAAATCGACAGCTAATGGCTACTCCGCTGATTTCATATTTAAACACTCGTAAACTGTTCTTCAATGATTTTCCTGTGGTATCACTTACTTTGAGTCACCAATGAACCGTAATTGCACATTTCAGTTTTCCCCTGAAAAGCTACAAGCCTGACTGCCCTACAGCTTCGGATCAGATTCAGAGATTTCGTTCATTGCCGTAGAAATTTCGAGGGCTAGGCGGTGTATTAGATGGAGATACAATCGGCAAGAGAACGAAATACGATATTACGGGGGGAATTTTCTTTGCAAGAGTAACTTTTGCCAAAATTTTTTACCTTCACCGACCCTTGATCATTTTTGGCTACCGCGAAGACAAGATCTCGATCTACTATCATCGTTTCTTGATTCTGTCGTACGAGGTGAAAGATAGCGTTCGCATTGCCTCATAAATTTTCATGACATCGACATCGTCATCCTATGGATTCGGTGTACCTGGATTCAAAAGTTTCTCATGTAACTCCCGGCTCGTCTCACTTCAGATCCTCCGTCTGACACCGGGATAGGTTATCATAAATAAATTGATCGCCCCCCTCCCGTTCTTCGAACCAATCGCTGTCTAAAATGTAATTCCGGTATTATTTCGCGGCTGAATATATGTCAGAGGGAAAGGTTATTTAGGTGACCGAGTTGTATGAGTTTTTTTTTTTTTATTTTCAATTGGACTACATCTTATTTCGTAACAAGTTGGAAAGTTTTTCTGCATTCAATAGCGTTCACGAAAAAATGTTCTTAAAAAGACGATCATCGGAGTTCATCTCCGTCACTTCGTCACTCGATCGTATTTTTTCTTTCTACCGGTTGAAAAGTATCCAACTTCTGAATCGCCACAAGTTCTATGGGTTTTTTGTAACCGCAAGCAGTTTGAGAATAAATAAAAAAAATTTCAACCACATGAAAAGCATTTCTGTCATTTCGTCTCTTTACTTTCTTAAATGTTATTTATTTTCGATATTTCGCTCCAAAGGAGAAAGGAAAACCTTCAAAAGGGAAAATCTTGCGTATCTGGCTACCACGATTAGTAAACAAAATCGTAAATACTCATCGATTAGATATTTCACGTGTACAGCTGACTGATATTCTCGATATCAGTAATGAGGTACAGAATGTTGACGTGATTTTTCACGCTCAGTATTTTATTTTATATCAGTGAAAGAGTGCGGTGATTGCCAGAGGAAATTCTATTACTCCGAATCAGATTTCAATGCTTGTTGTTCAACGATTTCAATCTCGTACGAATCGAAAGTTACACGAACATGTATACATCCTTTTTCTACAGTTAAAAAAATTTTTTTTTTTACATTGTATAAAACGTATCGTCGAATACTCTGATTGAGAGGTGATATACGAACACATTCTTGATTTTGTGGCCTACTTCAGCGGTCTGAAAGTGTTGTTGAACGTAAATTCATCATTATCACAGATGGTTGCAGATATATCCTCAGTTTGCAGAATTTTGACGACACTCGGTTTATCCGGTGAACTTAATTTTCTATTCTACATGTCTATCGTGCACCGTGACATCAGGCTGAGCTGTACATGTTTGAAGAAAACTATTACGTTTTGTATATTTGTTTGATACAATTTGACAAGATAAAATTGACCTTAAAATTATACCGGTCATTACGACTTATGAAGTGTACATCGTTCGTACTTTTCACTTTCACCTATACATCACTAGACTCAGTTAATTGCATGTTCGTTTACTTCGTTAACTAAAATCAACGATCGCATACCACATTTCACATAGTTTATTTAAAGTAACCGAAATGTCAAGCGCATTCATCGTGTGTTTACACTCGGATCTATGGGGCACAAGACGTCGTCGCGTCGCTTAACGACGACTGCTTCTCAAAAAAAGTTAAAAAGCGCTTTCATTTGTGACGATGTATATTTGGATAGACGATAGTAAGAACCGAAGTTCGGACGGATCAGCGGATCAGCGAATTAGTAGGCCTACGACTTTAGAAGGAGAGAGTTGTGTATGGAGGTGTCAGTAAATAATAAAGTGTGTGAAATTAACCCGAATCCTGATCAGGTGACAAATTAAATAAATAACGACGAAATGAAACAATAAAGAAAGTCACACCATTCTAAAATTATAAACACGACACATCAAACACTCTCCCTTCAAATTCTCCGAATAGTTGTTCCGCTCGATTTTATCTATATACCCTTTTACCGTCCGCTTTTATGTTATTGTTACTATTTTATTTTATTCTTACTCGACTATTGTCTCTTATATCTTTTAACTTATGCACCTGTGCCGTCTACTTATATTTTTTAAACTATCAAACCAAGTTTGTTGGGTTGCGACGTGCAGGGACTATAAATTTGGAATTATCTACTATTAAATTATAATTGACTTATTAAACCAAAATGACCCAAATAAATGCATAATTTTCTCTTTGATCGTCAACAACTATTTCTCGCAATTGTCTATTTATTTCCCTTTCTTTTATATTTGACTCTTAATCAATAAACAAAATTCATTACACATTGGTTCTCACGTAAAATCAACTAATTGAATATGTGTGTACTTTGTGAAATAGTATCTTATCCATTGAAGTTATCCATGATTTTCGCGTGTCGCGCGAAACGACCAGTGTAAAAATACAGTTGTGTATGTGTACACACACATGTTTACTTACGCGCATGTCGGTCTAGAGGCGAGTGTACGTTGGTCAACAGTAAGACCGCGCGTGTAACCTGAATTCTTAGGCTCGCGCACCTTTTTTCCCCTCCTGATGAACACGGTGTGGTGCTGATCAGTGGCCACAGATCAGTTACTCTTCATTCACTGCGGTAAACGGTCGAGGGTTGAAACGAGGCAGAAAAAGAAAGAGAGGTAAAGAAAGTTGGTGTAAAAATTCGACCAGAATCAGGGCTGAAAATTTACGGAAACACATTTCAACTGATACCAACCTCTAATTAAGTATCAATTCCATGGAAATTTTGACTCAGCGTTGGCCCATTTGAGTATTGACCATCTGATTGAATCATTGTTTCGAATTACTTAGTAACGGGTGTAAAAATCGGCAGATGTACGTAGTTCTGTTTCCATTTTGAAGCGGGTGCAAGGCATAGAGACTTTGTAAGAACTAGTAATAAAATGGAGTTGAGGTAGCTGGTATCAATATCGGATGTTTACTCGGGCAACTGCACCTGTTTGCGAACTCATTTGATATTCCGCTTGCAAATTTTCCCCGGAAACACTACAAAATTCACGGGCTCGTGTCCCAGTGCGATTCCGCGGTGTTTCGAAACCCATGATACCCACGTCCCTATAAGAGTTGGCGAAAGCTCGGTGAGTGTGCTTTCGTACGGCACTCGCGGCTCGAGGCAGAAGCCAAGACTCGGTGAAAGATCGTGAACTTTCAAAGGTAAAAATGCGTTCGACTCTGGCTTTAACGTTGGTGGCGATATTCGCGATAAGGAGTAGCGAGCAGATGTTGTCTTTTTACTCAAAGCCCCCAGACGAGGGGTGCATTTTATCCTGCGTAAATCGACTAGTGAAACGGCACTTCGATTCGGAGCGTCAAGTGACTATTCTGAGCCCAGGATCAAAGGGCGACTACGTTAGAGGCATAAAGAGCGAGGTTCGGTTGATCGTGAATACATCTAAATCAGATAAGGTGCCTTCGTTTTCCCGGACGAAGCAGGCGGTCGTTTTACTCGAAGGAGATATGCATCGGGACCTGAAGACGCTTCGCTTCATCGAGACCTTTCCACCGCGTACCCGCTTCCTCGTCGTTTCTTTCGTCGCCAGTACCGCCGGTTCATCGGCGAACAGTTACCTCGAAAAGCTCGTACAGTACCTCGACGAGAACCACCGATACTCCGTCGCCATCGCCGTTAAGTCCGTTGATCCTGACCCGCGTATTTACGGGTACACAAAAACCGCCTACGCAAACTGCGGCAGGCCCCAAATACTGGATTTTGGAAAATGCTCCAACGAGGAAAGCGTGTCGGCCGTATTTCCAACCACCGTCAACTACAACCTGTGTCCGATAAGACTGGCTACCTTCACCTGGCCACCCATGACCCAATTCTTCACGGAGAACGGTGAGATCAAGTCGAAGGGAATAGAGTCCAACATGGTCAACTTCATCGTCGAATATCTAAACGCCACTGCGTCTTTCCTCGAAATTGCGCCGTCCGGTAAGCATCGATTGATTGCCTACCCATCTAATTTCACCAAGTCAAACCCTAATACTCCTTTGGGGTCCACAGAGATCAGGAATTTCGTCAGTAATTACCGAGCGGACATAGGTTGGGGCCAGTTGGTGATGTTCGACGACGACGAATGCTCCTACACAAAGAGCTACGGTTTTGTCGAAGGATCAGTGCTGGTGTCAAAGCGGTTAACCGGGGCCATCATGTCACCGCTGAATAATTTAATGCCGCTTGAAACGACGGTGCGAATGCATTTGCGTGGAGAATATGAACCACGATTTTTACACTGGCTTTGTTACATGTACCTAAGACACTACCTTTCCGATTTTGAGCTCTTCACGCGAATGGCACGTTTCCTTTACAGGTTTGGATCGGCATAGCTGTGGTCGGACTCGTCATCGTGATATTGAGGAGCTTTTTGTCAACGTTCAAGGCTATTCCGTTGCTCTACGTCCTGTCACTTTGTCTGGGCACTAGCGTTACCAGATCGCCGCAAGGTTTGTCGAAACGGTTATATTTCCTGTCATTGCTGATATTTGGGTACTTGATCACTCAAGCATACTTGGCCAAGTTGATGATGATCTTCACCAAGGCCGGTGACCAGACGGAAATCAATTCCCTTGCTGAACTGGATGAGTCGAAAATTCCCTTCGGCGGCAGTGTCACATCGCGAAAATTATTCATGGATGTATATCCAAGAATCTATAGAGAGTACCAGGTAGTATGAAATTGTTTTTACCTTACACCATTGAAGCCGCTCTCTAATGAATTCCATCGCGTCGAACGCGCTGATTTTAGGTTATGAACTTGAGCGAGTTCAAGAGAAACATTCAGAGATTGAAGACCGGGGACGGGGGCTTGGCTACGTACGTAGATGTGAGTTGTGGCAGTGAATTCGTCCCAAAGACGGAGCACTTTTGATAGATTAATTATTTACTGAACGTATTTCTCGTTAACGCAGTTTTAATACTTCAGCCGGGATTTTTGAGACGTCAACTTTCACGGTTACTTAAAAATCAGGCAGATCAAATCGGACCGCGATTCGTTGCCAATAACAAATTTAGCCCCAAATAGTTTTGAATTGTAAATTCTGCTCGTTTATAGCTAACCTGTCCCTCGATGGATAAACATTCATGAATATTGCAAGGACAAAGCACAATACATACTGTTGAATAAATAAAAGCGACGCAGATATTACAGACGTATAGTTATGGATTGTTCCGGAATTTTACATAGTTACGTAACGTTCAATCGAAAACATTCTGCCTGTCTGCCATAAACAAGACGACGCGACGTGTTCGCTACAGCAACGACTTTTACCTTGACCGTTTCAAGATCCAGACTGTTTTATATGCTGTAGAATACTTGACAAGACTTGTGAAGTGCTTCGGTGTAATTGTTTTATGACAAATTTCATGGCGACGCATCAGCACTTTAGAAATACTTCTTTCAAAGTGCAGAATATATGTTCAATAATATATTTAAGGATCTATCAAGCAGCATGGCATCTGCAACGACTAACAAAAACAAATATTTCAACCAGAAAGTCCAGTTTATCACCTACGGAAATTTGGAGAACATCGCCGCATTACCAGAAGTACTTACTTTACAACCGATCGCGATAGTTGTCGCTAATGCGAGCAATATATTGTCAATTTGCAACCGGATCATCACTGGCGTCGTGGAATCTGGCCTTCTGAATCATTGGGCAAGTGCTTCGACTTACGAAAAATCCGAAGGGGACATTTCCTTGAACAATTTTCCAGTTGAAGACAACATTGAACTAAAGTTGGATCACTTAAAAACGATATTTCAATTGGCGCTTGTCGCTAAACTTGTCAGCCTTCTAGTTTTTCTCGCTGAATTGTTAGTAGATTTTTTTCGAAAAAGAGCACTCCATGTTCGGTCATGAATTGAGGAGGACTAAATTTTCTTTGTTTTAATCGTCATTCACAGTTAAAATGCAAAAGGGGCTTACAAGATTTATTGTTAGCTCCAAGTAGTTAATCCAAGCATAACGCAATCAGAGTGAAAATAACAAAAAGATGAGACAATTAGTTCAGTCTTCTAGCTATAATGCTGCTTGTCTCAGACTTGAGATAATTTAAAAAGATGTTGATTTCTCCGTCTGTGTATGATCAGATGAGAATGAAAAAGAACCTGTTTGAAATTATTTTCATAATGCAATTCTGAAAAATGGATATGCCTTTATTAGCTATTACATGGAACATAAAGGTCGTAAATTAACTGTAGACTATTTCCAAAATTCTATAATGTTAGAAAAATTATGATCTATAAGGTTTCTTATTCCGCATCTGTTATCAGAGAATATTTCACTTAATGTATCAAACATTGAACAGCGTCGAAAACAGACGGAAAACTGCATTTTGTTGACGATTTCTTGCCAGAAACTCGTGCGGGAATTCTTTTCGATTAGACCGCGATAGAGTTTGAAAGTTTGATGTTTCGCTGAAAAGTTCGCCGAAAGGGTGCAACTTCATACTTATAAACTAAGGAGAAAGAGAGCCAACGTAAATGTTTGCCGGACATTTAGCGCTCCACTTAACTGTTCCGTCAGGTTCTTAGCAGCCATTTGAAGACGCGTAATTGCCGATGCTTTCACGCGACAGTCTTAAAAGCGTCACCCTTGGCTTCTGTAACTGTGAAAGAAAAATGACGAAACATTTTTCACCGAGTTACTGATTATCCTTCTCTTATAACACGGTGTTTTTTTTTTTTTTTTTTTCTTTATCCACATTTAATGTATTTATGCAAGACTTGTCACACCCAGAAAACAACATTAGAAAACTCGTTGAGTGACACGAAGGTTAAAACGAGGGGACAGGGAATAGGCATTACTAAGACGCAAAACTCAAGTGTCAGGCGCAGGCTAGTTGAAGAAACTAACTAACGTCGAACTGGTCTGAAAGTTGGGACCGGGACAGGGTCATTAATCGTCCTAGCAAATGGAGGGTAAGGTGGTTGAAATGTTGCGTGAGCATAAAGTGTCTGTTCCACATGCAGTCTGGCCGCAGTAGTGTTGGTCCGTATATGGTCAGCCGATATTCGAGTGTTTCGCTTAGATGTTAGATCATGTTTGGGCGGTAATGAAACAAAGATACCGCTGTTTTGCTGAAACTATCGATGGTTACAACGAACTTTACAGCGATGAAATTTCGCACGCGTTCCTTACATTAGTCTTGTTAGTTAACATTTTAATTAACTCCCGCTTATTCCGTCAGGATTCAAATTACAGTATGAATTCTTGTGGAGAAATTATGAGTTTTGATCAAATTTGCGTAATGAAAATGTGAAATTTTCTGCAAGCTTTCTGAGAATGTTCGTTGGAGTAGGATGTATGCTGTTTAAAAGAGTTTCAAATCCAAAGAAATTTCAAAACATACACACGCACAACGCATTCACAAGGTACTAAAGTATCACGCAAAAGTGATACTGAATAATCTTGATTATACTGAAAAATGATCGCGATTGAACAGTCACATAATCTCCAGTGATTGAGGAAGAAGATTTCGCAGCCTGTAAAAGCTTTTGAATCTTATACATAAGACATTCTTTAATGTTACATCTGATTTAGAATTGTAATGCGGTATTTCGAAACATCCTTAATCCGTTCGTGAAATTGTGAAGAAAAACGGTAAAAGAAAGCAGCGTTGGAAAAGTGGCATATTTTTTGCTCCTTTTCGGCTTTTAAATACACGGACTCTCCCTCCCTCCCTCTCTCTCTCTCTTTTTCTCTTTCAACAAAATTGCAGAAGGTTTGTTTTAAGCCGGTCGTTGTTACACTACCAGCTGATGCAGAGGCTTTCAGATTCCAGCAACTGGCTATACATTATCAAAGTAAAGATTAGTTTCTCGCTAAGAATTCCTGGCCATTCAAGTGAAGTTGCCACTTCTTCGCGGCAGCTGAGCGTCTTCAGGAATGAGAATTGGAGGATAAAACACTCTGGATTTGTTTATGTATTCGTTCCATCGATGTTAACGGAGAGACGGAACGTAGTCACGTAGCTTCTTCGAAAATTCGTCAACTTCTGCACTTACACGTTCGAGAGAGAAATACTAGTTCCATTTCTAAGTGCGAACAGCCCAAGTGGAGCATAAGGAACGAGGAAAAGAACGGCGAGGAAAATTGTTGGGAAATTCCTGCAAGGCGAAATAGCAGAGTAGTAGACGAGTGAGCGTATAACTCGGTCTTTGACGTGAAATAAAGTTACGTGTTATGTACCGTCCATAAAACAGTTCTCCGGGGGTGAAATGTTGCTGTGTTTTTTCGCCCGCAAACAGGATTCTAATTATCCACGGCGTGTGCATTGCTCTGAGAAACGAGTTACGCTAATTCGTTGTCAGAAACATGCAGGTAGGTATTAAACACATACACACCGAAGAATGACGGTGTTTACCCTTAATTCAAGATAATTTCTAAACTGATATTTCACACGACTAATAATTTCGGTAGCAAAAAAATACTGTAGAAATAAATACTTTGTCTTGTTAATAATAATGATTGATAAAAAGGGAGAGAGAGAGAGAGAGAGAAAAATAAAATTGCTGTTGTAACAAAGAAAGGGTTATTAATGATGCCCGCATTAGCTGCAGTATGTAAGGGAGATTGCTATAGCTGATATCGATCCAGACGAAAGAAACAGAAAACCGTTTCTGGAGGTTCGTTAACATTCATTTAAAGTTTCAAAGAGTCAATCTTTATTAGTAAACGTTTGTATCGTACCGATGAACCTGTCAAGCACTAGACAGCTGCGATAGCAGAGGGTGTACTTAAACTGACAGGCGACATTCGGAACAAGATTAATGATCTGCGTCCGTGGAATGAAGTAGATAGAGTAGAGAAGAGAGCAAAATTTTGAGACAGCATGACGAATGATTATAGAAACGCAGATCAGTTGTTTTTGGAGGCTTTAATCAAAGTCGGCAGTTGAGAAATAAATTTCTTCAGCAATCTTAAAGAACGCATTTTAGTAAAAAAATTTTCAGCAGAAGTTGCAGCCAATTGCGTGAGACCAACGTCAAGAAAGAGATTTCGCCAGCCACCGGAAACGCTTCTATATTCCAGACGAGTAGTTGCTTACGAACTTTAACAGTGATAAGATTACAAATAGATTCGTATTTTCTGTTCTCCGAAACTACTTTCTCCGTTCTCATTTTACCCCGGTGACTTGAAAAGCTCCGGTGAAATAATCTTATTCAACTACCTCGATGTTAATCTTATTATAGCTCCAAAGTAAAGGAGACATCGTGTAATGAACATTGCATAAATTAGCCTTTCTCTTAATTTTTGGACTAACAATAGGCTGTCGCATTATTCCGCGCAGCCCAGCTGGGCCTGCGACAGCCACTAATTAAAGATAGACAATTAATTTATCTTGGGGTGATTAAAAAGTTTAACACTTAACGCTCAAAAGTTTCGTCAAAAGGATATAACCTGCGGGGCTATAAGCTGTATTACCCAGAAATTTAGCGACAAGTCGCGCTGGCATCAAAGATACGGCTCTTCGTATAAACGGAATATTCCAAGCTATTTTGACCCGACCTTGCTATCATCGCCATTTTCAATTTTATTCCTCTCTTGGTTTGTTACAGAGCGATGGAAATTAATATGACCTACAAGATTTTAGATCAACCCTTTGCCGGCGATAATTTTTTCCCTTTTAACTTCTTCATTTTAACGTCTTCCACAATGAATGTACGACGGTTTTCGCTCTGGGCTTGAAGTTTTTCAAAAGTCAAAATTTCGAGACAAAATTTTCAATTATCAAAGTCGATTACGGCTGTAACAGCGATCACTAAAGAATCTACTGTATTTTTTTCAATTCGAAACTATGCAGGCCATATTTTTTTCTCTATTGCCTTATGACAAGACGCTGGGAGGAGAATAAAATTAAACGTTAAAGGCCTGACACATTCCGCATACGCTTTTGAAATATACAAACGTTTAATCGTAGGAGGAAGATTAAGCCGCGCTTTTCGCTCATTGAGGGTATAAATGATCCGGGTTTAAATGGGAAAACAAATGGTTTTCAGCCGTCGGTGTTTTCGGGGAGAGCTTTACTCCGAGCGATTAGAGCAGAGCTCGGAGGGGATTTTCGCATCAAGGCAATAAAATCGATATCATACGTGCAGGCGAAGACACGAAAGTAACGAGTCTCCGTAGGTTTATTCATTAGGGTGGAAAGGTCCTCCGTCGCTTACAATTATTGTTAGAGTTGACGCTTCGCCGCCTTCCCCGTAGGCGAATTATGCAACGACATGACTCAGCCGTCCTTTCCACATGAAAAAAGTGACAGGATTACCGGGTTAAATTGGCAGGAATTAGGCCTTCGACGACGTACATCGAGTGGAATAGGCAGATGACTAACACGTTTATCATCGAAGAGAATCTACCAGCCCATCCGTTTTAGCGTCCACTCGCGTGACGCAATTCTGATGCAATATACGATGTAGGCAAAATAGATCAGCAGGACTACGTTGCATGAAAAAATTATTTCCTCTTGAAACTGTTGTTTACGATTAAAAAGATTCAGAGGCCCCGCTTTCGAGTTTTCGTTTTTCCATTGAAACAACGCGTCGAAAAATGCTTAACTTGACTCGCTGTCGATTTCGCGTGAAAATATAGATGAAAATGAAAAATATTAAAACCTTTTATTTTCACTGTATTTAGTAGGATTATTTTTGATTTTTCATTTTTTTCAGTTTTATGTCACAATATTTCTGAAAATATGCAAAATTGACTAAAATATCCGGGGAATTTTTTTGCACTAAATATTATTGCCTACCAAAAAAGTTTCTTTGATATTTTTCATTTTCGTTTGTATTTTCACGCGAAATCGACGGTGAGTTAAGTTAAGCATTTTTTTACGTGTTATTTCGATGTGAAATAAAAACTCGAAAGCGGGTTCTCTAAATCTTATCCAAACAAGCTCAAATTTGCAGAGGATTCGTTTTTCATCGTGAACAACAGTTTTAAGATAAAGCGACACTGAAAAAAAAATTTAATTTTTTTTTGGTTATCCTCCAAATCTCTACCGTGCATACTTGAGGCGATATGCTTCAGCTGCCAGGATATTTACTCGGCAGTTTGAGCCGACGTGACGTCATTAGGATCAGATCCTTCCGAGACCATGCCAGGGTTCGTTTCTCTCGAAAATGGCAATGTCGCTTCAGGGAAACCCTGGTAAAGGGGTAAAGACTCCACTAATGAACACTTCCATACACTTAACGTCATGCAAAGTCCTACACGTAGGATTATTCGTTGGAGCTGTTCTCGTCGGCTCAAAGTGTTCATTTACTTTCGCTATTTCCGCAGTGTCGAGTAATTAATTTTGAGAAATCAAGCAATCACAAATTTAGTTACAGGTCTAATCGCCCGCCACTGAAAGCTTCGCCGTTCTTCGCCACCAACGTCGAAGACAATTATATTTCGCAGAAACAAAAGGAACGAAAAATTTTGCGTCGTTATGAGTTTTGTTCAAATTTCTCGGGGGTACACAGAAATATGGGCGAGCTTATCGCCGGGACCTGCTCGAAACCCGGCCGTTTGTTCTTCTTTAATACCATCAAAATCGTATCACTTTCGAGTCCGTAACCGGCTGATGGAATTGTTTGAAGCCTGTTTAATCCCTTTTGGTGCTACAGAGTCTCGTCCGAATGGATCCGAGCGGTCCAAACCTGCAGCTCGTCAGGTTTACTATTAATCTAGGAAAGCCATTCGCCCACGTTAGCTTCTGGATTCTCATTTGCCAAGCAAATTGTAGAAACTAAAATCCGCATGGGCGATCGTCTGTACGAAATGATTCTCATTTACGTACAGCGTCGAGATTTTATCCATCTCGATTATTTTCCCGCTTTATTGTAATCCACACAAATTTTACTCTGTTTTTCACCTCGAACTGTAGAGTAAGTATGTAGCGAATATAAGCTACGCTACAGGATCAAGAGAAAAGTTACTTTTCTGCCTTATGTATTCAATCTTAATATTATCAAATACAATTTACGTTGCGCGATATCCACTCGGAAATTCATATTACCATTTCAAAATCCCATTTTCTGCTGTGTATTAAGAAGATAAGATTCACGTTTTCTCTTTCGGATATCTCGAGCTCTCGAGGAATCCGATTATGCGCAAAAAATAACAGGTCGATTTTAATTTATACGTATTATTTCACATTTTCATCTTACCTCTCCAGTATGCGAAGACTAGCAAAATTTCAGAATATATAAGCACGCAGGTCTCATAATTGTACTGTCGTGTCGTACGCAGTTCCATTTGCTAAAACAATTACGTAGTTTCATGCATGCCAAAAGTAATTATAGCGTCCAAACGACGAGGATCAGCCAAAGAGGGATAAGTGACGAGACTGTTCCATAGGCAGCGAGCTAAACTTGACATTAGGCTACTGTCGGTGTGCGAAAATTCAGGGGTTAATGAATACAGCTTCGAACACTGGTAAGGCGACCTAAGAGAAATTGAAAATCGTGCTTTTTTGTAAAAAGAAATACGATCGAACAGCGCTCAAAAATATTCTGGAAGTGTGACGTGATTTTGGTTCTCATAGAAGGAAGGAAGGCATCGATCAATAACTGCCGGTTAAAAAACTTCAAGAAATTATGAATCTCTCGACATTGGCCATGGTCCGTGATGTGCAAATAAAATCCTTATCTCTGTCAGTGATTTATACTTATTTGTGGCATGACGTAAGCTTTGCTTCTCAAACCTGCATCGAGATAACTCAGCTTGCAACGGAATAAATACCCGATGGATATCTCGAACAGAGGAAACAATATTAAGGCCTAATAACCATGAAAGCCCACCGATATACATCCGCGATGCTATTTCTGCAAGCGTCACCGCTTTAACGCGAATGAGGATGAGGTCAGAAAAACGTTATTAAAATGCAAATTGCGCGCACAAAGAGACGTTCGTAGCCCCAACGCTTATAGGAACTTCATAATGATCTGGTTGTAATACCGTTATATCGAATTGTTGGTCCTCCACGCTAACAACAATTTCCAGTTTCTTTTTTTATTAAAGAGGCAGCGTACCTCAAAGCGGCTGAATGAATCGCGTTCACGAGACTCGTGATTGCAAAGGTCAGTTTGATCTTTTTTGATATTGAAGAGAAACGATTAGTAAGGGGAAAAAGTTTATCTTCGAGGGATATCGATTCGCACAATTTTTTTTTACATTTCTCTTCTTCGCGCCGGTTCATTTCGCAGCGAAAACTGAGAAACAAGCTAGAAGTGGATAGAGAACTCATTATGAGTTATGCATTATTCCCTTGGTTTGCTCCGGAACCGGATCACGAGCTTCGGCTCAAGTCTGCCAATTATCTGCTGCAACTATCGGTAGTGATCGATCTGGATTAAATTGGCGTGGCCTTTTCCCCGTGATGGGAAAATTGAGCTAGTAAGTAATAAGTTCCGTCTCGACTTTGTTCGTTCGGTATGAACTCTCGACATAAGAACGACCATCCCAAACCTTTCCATCGGATTACTCAAGCTGGTGGTATCGTATTCTGTAAGGATATATCTCAGAATTTCATTAACGACTTTTAAACTTGTTCCTCGAATTCTCGAGTTCGTTTTCAATCGAGAAGCAAAAAGGGCTGCAGGGGATGGAAATAACCGAGCAGCTGCGGTAATCAACACGATTGCTTTAATTTACTTTCTATGATCGTGAATGAGGAAACGATCAGCTTCGAAGAGAGGATTTATAAATCGAAAGGAAATGGATTTTTCAGAAGGCATTGCGGTAAGTTTAAACGAATAGACAACTACCTATAGTCGTGTTTTTGTTTTTTTTAATTTTTGATTTGTTAGCGTCTTTAACTTGCGATATTGTGTTATAGAATTGGAAAACAAAAAAAAAAAAATGGAGAGATAAGTTTTAATGGTATTCTTAATACGACTGTTACAGAAATGCCAATTTAATGGAGATTCCTGGAAAAAAATAAAAAAAATAAAATGAGATTATCCGTACTCGAGGAAATCGCAAATTATATCCTAGTCTTAGGTGCAGATTGAAATGGATCCAGCTATAAGTTCCAATCGTAAAGAGCGAGAGGGGGGATAAATCTCAAGGGTGAGACTAAGCCACGGTAAAACGAATCGGAAAAGTTGGCAGGGTGCAGAAAATTACAGTTAATGCCCAACGTAAGTAGGAATTGTCTAGAAAAAATAAAGTCAAATTACAGTGCGGCGTGAACCCCATAAATATACAATTATTATGGATATAAATTGGACTTTTGTGAAATCCGCGGTTGAATTTTTTTTTCCTCGCTAATGAAATCGACGAAAAGAGGTTCGAAGGTTTTCACTTGGGGATACATTTTCAAACGCGTTCGGAAATCGATCCTAGCACGATCAAATTAATCTTCTCAAAGGTAAATACTTTCCGTGGGACTCAATTCCCTTGGGATTTTTTTAGTCCGAAGGACTTGAGATTTCATGCTGGAGACCTGATACGGAAACATACACAAATTTTCTGAATTTCTCATTATAAATTCCCTCCTAACTGAAGATTGTGGCTTTGCCTTCCTCGTCCTTGCCAGGTCTTCTTAATTCCGCAAGATTACGGAGTCGGTCGATTCTTTACAATTGTACAAACAAGAGAAAATAAAACTTTATTCCAGATTTCAATTACAACGAAAGAATGCAAATTAATCGTAATTACTGTATAAAATTACGCGTGTTTCCTTTGTTAGATACCCGTATTACGAAATCAAAGAAAAGAAAATTGTCCTATAAGAAGTGAACGATTCTTCCCGAACTAATATGATCTGAACCTAAAGGATCAATTTATGAATATTTGTCACATAAGCTTGAATATACGTTCATTGATCATTTTTCCTAGGTCTTGAGAAATTCCCCACAGTTTTTGAGACGCGTAAACATCTAATTACAACAAATCTTGAAGGTATAGCAGTCAAAGGGTTGAGGATTAAACGCCCATCTTGTCCAATATATATCCATCTCTCCAAATAGTCAATGGCATCGAGGAATCTAGATGGTTTCGTTACGATGATCCTCCCTGAAATATGCCTTTCCCACTCTTCCACGTTAAATCATTATCACTCTTCGTTAAGTCCATTGGCTAATTCCGTAATGAGTATGTTGCTAACGATACTCCAAATGGTAATGGATGCATCTCAACTATCCCAAATACCACCTGCGACATTGACAAACTATAAGTCAAAGCGAAAAGGCGGAATATCCGCTTATCTCATCTCTCATTTGATTCATGCCAGATTCAAACTTACTCATCGATGCCATTCAATTTGTCAGAATTGTGTCGCAAATATCAAGAAAAGTATTATATTATGAAATAATTATTAGTTGTTCAAGAAAAGTTCCACGTAGAATTAAACGAGATTCATCTCAATGGAAACATCGTTTCACCGCTTGGCTTGTTTAAATTCTCAATTGTAAGTTGCAAACGAGTTCACTGAAAATTTATTTACTGAATTTAGTTTAAACTTTAATTGTTTAGAACTATATTTTATCTATTTTTGAGCTCACTTCTATAACAGCCAAACAACATGTTCTAAAACTGATATATGAATACTTAAAATAGTATCTTGATGAAGTTACACTAGTTCTTGATAGAATTAGGAACATTTGAGACTTTTAGATTTTTCACCACAGCCCTCGATACATCTATCTACAACCAATCTAGTTTCTTTCATGTCAAGTTTTGATTGGTTTTGACAGATTTAGCCTCGTTTTCTGATATGAATTAAACGCCTGTTATTATGACAATATTCAATACAAAATCCAAGAAAATATTCCCCTTGCACTCTTAATAAACAATTTCAAAAAAAAAAAAAATTATTAGCAACATGGAAACGGAGGCCGTTGAACAAAAATTGAAAGGACGAATTCAATTTCTCTTTCCCACGTTTTATTCGTCAAGCTCCGCTCAAGCAGTTCAGAGAGAACTCGTTTATTTTGAAGGGGAGTGACGCGGATGACTAGAATCACGAAAATAATTAGACCTCTGGTTGTTTCTTCCGTACAATTGCAGACCGTTTTACCCGTCCTCGTAACGTCATTTGTTTATGATATTATTTCGGTAAGACAACAGGGGGGTCCCTTTTTCCCTGAGATTGGTGGACCCAAATTTATAAAAGCATCGTACTCAGAATAAAGTTGAGTTGAAATCTGTTGACTGAAAAATGCATTCAACTACTGACACGAAATGGAGCAATGAACAAAAGAAACTCTATCTGGATTTACAGGAAATTGTTATTGATTAGTCTTATTTTTCGATTCTCTCAAGGATTGTTTGAACACATTTTCCAACGTATTTCAGGCGCCGTTAAGGTCGCAGTTCAGTTTATGCAACAATGATTGAACTGCATAAGCAGCTCAGCGAAAGGAACTGCCAAAAAAAAAAAAAAAACACATTTATTTTGAATGATGAATAATATACATCAACCTGACTAATTTGAATACCAGCCGTGCTCAAGATCCGGGCTAATTGTTAGTTGAGATTTTGTATTAGCATTTTATCCACTTGAGTAAAAATAATTCACCGAGAGAAATCCAGCCATGATTACAAGCTTCTGTGGAAGACGAGTATAACAATAATAATAACTCGAGACTTCGGTCACGTTGCATAACGAATACATATAATACGATGCAACGGGAGAATATGTTTCATTGTGAATCTGTTATTCCAATTCATCCGAAGCAACTCGAGTTCTTCATCGCGTGTATTTCGCCATCATGAAATGCAAAACTTACCTGTGAAGTTTCTCAGGCATTTCCGCAGAATTTTGCAGAAAGCTTTGTTTGAATCGGAAGATAAAAATTCATAGCAGATTGTCGCAGAAAAAGATAATATTTATTTCGCTCGTTTTTTTTCCATCAATTTAATTGCCTACTCGACTGTATGATTTCAAGTTTGTTCTCACGATTATTCTCTAAAATTCTGCTAACAATTTGAAATCAGCATGCTTATTTGCTGCAGACTTGATCAAAATTTTTTTTTTTTTTTTTTTTTTTTTTGAACGGGAAAAATTACGGTGTTCGAACCTTGTTTCGGTGCAAAAATAAATGGTATCTCTATGATATTGTCCTTGTTTAAAACAGTGTAGTACGTAGGGATTTAAAAAAAGAATGCGAAAGGAAGAAAAAAAAAAAAAAGAAAGAAAAACTGCACAGAGCGAGAAATGGGCCTTTCCATTATTCGGAGGATCGAACATCTTCAGGCTAACGCATACACAGGTATACAGAAGACTTCTGAATTTCGGCGAAAAGATTTTCCATTGTCCGACGCAAAGTGTTTGGTTAAACAAAGGGACTCTGGATACGGAGAAAAAGCGTCGAGTAGCGGTTAGAACCACCCATCCACCCACCAACGGCAGGAAAAATATCCATTAACACTCGAGCAGATGAGTTGGGAAAACTGAGCTGCTCGTGAAGTAAGAAGCCGATCGACTGTCTGCTCGAGCGAAGTACGAGAGGGAAATTAAAGCGATATTGGTGCGGGATGTGACCGGGGCGGGAAATCAGGTGAAATAAAACTAGGAGCACCCCAAGGCGACTAATCCGTAAACCTCGGGGGTACAAAATAGCGGAAGCAGTTGCCCGGATCCGCAATCAGCTTGAGCGTAACTCGCGAATCCCGCGAGACCGGCAATTCGAAAGCGTTCAGCAAGCGGCGTCGATCGGCGGCCGAAGTAACATTTGAATTTCAATTCGCACGATAGAAACTTCAGCTTTACGCCCCGTTTTCCACGGACGCGATAATCCGGCTTCGACGAAGTCCGTCAGGAATAATTTTGCGTTATCGACGATCGACGAATCGAATTGGAATAGAATAAGAGATAAGAAAGGTAAACAAAACAAGAAAGAAAGAAATAAATTTCATCGTCCCAACCCAACCTTGCATCGATTTTTTACACAACGCATTTTCATTTTCTTCGCGCCCTTTTCTCCTCCCCTCCGTTCCACGTTGCCTCTGAACTTTTTCGTTTTTTGTTTTCACTGTATATAGGTTAAATTCCAATTTTAAATTCAGCGATGTTGCGGCGTCCACGGGATTCCTTTTTATTCCTTGGTATATCGGGGAGGAAAATATGAGAAATTTCAAAAGTGCTTCGGGGTCTCGCCTTATACGGTCATGTGCGAGGGATATGTTGAATACAATAATTCTTTCTCTCACCCCGAATGCAGACTCGTTTTGCGGGTTTCTCTGGCTGCCGATGCATCGAAAGAATCTGAAAAACCTGGACGAGCTCCTCTTTTTTTTTTTTTTTTGAAAATTAAGGTGAAATAATAATACGAATCGCGTACCCACAAAGTCGAAGATCGCATATGTATATCTATAGATGTTGGGACGGCCTGCTGTGATCTGAAAATGGATGGACGCGGTTTGATCAAGTTATTACCGAGACTCGATGGGAAAAGGTCAGCGTCTATCCAGGTGTAGTCGTTCGACCCATCCAATCTCGATGAACGTCAATTTGTTACCTCTAATGGATGAAGTCCTTGCTGGCGATGGGTATTCCCGCAACCGGTGCAATAAAAGTAGTAAAAGACATCGAGCCGAGAAAATCCTCCTGCTTTTTTCCCCTCCAAGCATCGCGTGACGGCTGCAGAAGCGTCGAATGGCTTCGAATTGCGTGTTATGAATTTATTTCATCTTGTTTCGCAGAAATTGACAGATTTTTCAGACGGCGTTGAAAATAGACGGCGATATTCAGGGACCGAGAAACCGGGGTGGATTAGCCTCTCGGTATCGCAGCGACCCGCGGTTACAGTTATCAGAATGTTTTTATTGGCCTTCACACGATTCTGTCAAGCCGTCCTTTACGGTACACTCGAGGCATTATTTCCAGCAGGGAAACTCGTTAAAAATGTATTACCGCATCCTCTTAGGTCCTCGCTGCCGGAGCGTTGCGTCGCTTTAGAACGAAAATACATCCGACGCACACACAAGCGCACACATCGCGACTGGGTGCGTGGGCGGCGATAAAAAGTCGACTCGCAGGTTCGCGAGTCGCCTGACAAGGGAGAAATCGCTGTGAAAAAGAGAGCAAGTAAGTGCAAAACGAGAATGAAAAGCTCGAACGCTGTGGAAAAAAAAAATGGCCCAAAGACGAAAACAGAGTTTCGTTCGAGTAAAGAGATTTATATCGAGTCTTGAAAAAATTTGGCATCAGTGCTCGGCGCACTTCGCGTTGCGATGTTCTTCAGCGATAAACAACCCGAAATTATTTCGAAGCCCGTACTTCGGCAGCGTTTAGGCGAAGATGAACGAAGCGAAGCGTGCAGTTCAGTCGACTGTAAATTCGCATGTTTTAAAAATTTTTTTTCCTTCTTCGTTCAATTTCAGTTCTCACGTCACTTCGTACGTTAACGCGAACATAAATCTCTTGCGTCGTAGTAAATTGCCTGCGCTTTTTGGCGTGTTATTCGTGAAATAAAAATTTGTAATGCGCGGTATGAGCTTTTGTCTGTGATGGAAAAAAAAAAGAAAAAAGAGAAAAATAAAACAATGACACGCTACTCGCTATAAAGCAGAATCGATTTCAGAATGGAACCTTTGCAAAAGAATTTGATCGAATTAAACGAATTCAAAGGCTTCGATTCACCAGACCTTCCAATTAAATAAAAGCTTAATCGAAATGGACGTCATACCATGGCTTCCCGGTACAATTTCAATTTATTCAAGATACGCGAAACAAAGTTAACTACAAGTTTTGTTTTTTTTTCACAATAAACCAATTCCTTCATCACGGGATGAAATTTGTGCTGAAAATCAGAAGATTTTCTTATTCTTGATATAATATTTGGAGTAATTCTTAATTCCTTTTCACATAATTTCCGAGTTTCAATGAGGAATTCTAATTCTCATTAATAGCTATGGTTCGGCACGCGCGAGTGTCAAAAATGAGACTATATGTACAAATATTGGGAAATGAGATGCCTTGTAAAGGCGTGAAATCAAATAATTCGCAAATCAAATATCCGAAGATCTTGCAGATGAACCGTTTCTTTGAACGGGGAAACTCGTTGCCTTTGAGAACTTAAACTCCCTGTGCGCTTTGTTCACCGAGAGACAATTTCGTCCAATTTGTATTTTTCACCCTGCACTTTTCCTATTATCAAACTTTGAGCGTGCGGAAAAGAGTTCCGGTGCTGAAACCAGTATTCGTTCTACGCGATTCCGATAACAACTCGCGCAATACTGGCTGCAAACAAATCTCTCAACTGACCCGTATCCTCGAAATGAAGGGAAGGCACATCATCTAGATACCTCCTTCCATTAAATCGTGAATTCAAACAGAAGAGAGTAGATTTTCACGTCGCGGGGAAATTGCATGGAGTGAAAGACGCGGAAGAGATTGCGACTTGTCGTGGAAGACACTGGCAATTTTTTTTTTAACATCGGTTTCCGTTATCGCTTATATTCAGTGTATGTCACGCATGAGATCATGACCAGAACGAAGTGTAAAAGTATTCTCATGTTATTTTTTCATATTCGAGATCATGATCCGAACGAGAAAGCAGATCCTCGCTATCTTTGGTACTTGAGAGCATGGACCAGTCTGTGAATGTTTGTCTCTTCTCTATGGGATAAAAATTACAAGGATATGCATTTCGATCGATAATATGATGGATAGCGGAGAGAGGGCGGACGAAGCCGAGACGAACTCAACTTTCTCAAGACAAATATATTATAACTTTCACGTGATGCTTCAATTCACTTTATTTCCTGTTATAAAACAAATTATCAAAGTTTCTTCCACCCCCCCCGGGTAAAGTGCCATCCACATTCGTGAGGTTCTCGGATTTCAGGAAATTCACTTTTCCTGGTAACTCTGTTGCCTTAGTTTTCGATCGAATGTAGACGTTTCTAGGTACACTTGAGGATTAGCGTAAATCGAGACGGTGAAGCGAGTCGATTCTCACTTATTACTCGACGTTTAGCCACGGATATAAAATTATTAACATTCGGTGCCGAATTCACGAGTCGGTATAAAAACCGCGGGAGAATGAATCCCGAATTGAAAATCGGCCGGATTTACGACACACTGCGCAGGAAATTTTCTATGCCCCATCAAACTAGGATATGAACTATCTTTCAGAGCTGCTGTTCCTGCAACTATACCTATAGGAGAAGATCGTAAAGAGGGCTGACTTTACAGCTGGGCAAAATCGGATTCGAGGCAGCTGTTACCGGATAAAAGGGTTCTTCGTTTGTCGGTAAAGCTTTCCGGCTGATTGAAAATTGGTTAGAATAAATATTATATATAATATTTAGGTGAGTTGGATGAGAAGAAGCGAGGTGAAAATGTCGCAATGCATGCGTTAAATTATAGCTACCAAGATCCGAGGTAACGATGGATCGGTGCGATATGGTTACCGATCTTGTTTCGAAGATACCACGCAATACGGGATTATCCGGGCTGTTAGGCAACCCTATTATCCTTCAAACGTTCGTTGCCCGAAAACTCCCTACTGACAGAGTGAAAGCGATCCTTTCTGCAGACGACGTCTTGCTCGAGACCCGGCCATGTGGGTTGTCGCACATCCGGGGAACGGTCAAGGATCGCCGAACATTTGCTGCCTGTATTCTGAGATCGTGCAGTCACGCGAATTTCGATCGGGGAACAGAGAAGAAGAGATAAAAGAGGGCCGAGCATGCGGGGCGAGTAATCACTGTAAAAGGCGCCGGGTCCGCACATACCGATGAAAAATACCGGCTATTCTCGAGCCAGTTACCATGGTGACCATGCGGAGACGTGCAACGCGGATATGAGACAAATCAAATTCCTCGGCGATTGACTTTATAGCCGGCGTAATTGACGCTGGAAATTGGGTGGAAAACAAGGAAGACGTCAGAAATATTGCGGGGTGTTCGAGGCTATTATGATGCAGAGGATGAAAAGAAGTGAAACAATTCAATTGCCAAACGTTATCTGGTTTTTGTGGGTAAACAGAATGGCTGAGAATTCCAAGAGCATTTTGTAATTTGCTTTCTAGGCGTAAACGTTACTCGTGAAACCATTCAGGCGTGATGACACTAATTTTTGTCATTTGTTCAATTGTAACCAGCTCGCAGAACCTAATGATGATCGAGGAAATAGAAAAAATAGGTGCTTTCGGACCCGACAAACATCTGAGTCAATATAGACTCTGGATTGCATGTTTATAAACTAAATCGTGTCAACCTGCAGATGTTCACCTTTGTTGCGAGGAAATGACTCGGCGTATATAAGTTGACACTATTCTAAGCGACATCCAGTGTAACACCGTCGACTGGATATAAATTTACCTGAAGATAAATTCTTGTCGTCGTCTTTGAAATGGGGTAAGGTATATACTTCGCGTATCGTCTAAAATATGGTATTGCTCCATTCCTCATCTTGGGTAATTTTTTTTCGAAAACCACGAAGCACCGTTAAGCTCAGTTCAATGTCAGTATGATGCGAATGCAATCTGATGAAAGAATTTTCATCGACGAAATTTATGAGCTATCAAAATTCCGCATAAACTTGATAACGACCTCGAAGCAAAGATCGCACCTCCATTGTATACCTACCCTTTAATGTAACAAAATTTTGTTGCAGGAGTCTTGTGAAATTTATATTCGTCGCAGCTGCGTTCTTCCTCCTGTTATTGCACCCGTCCATCTGCTCTACGTACTCAGGTGAGCAAAATTGCCTCAGTGTCTCGTGAGAACGTGTGGAATTGAGTGATTCATCCATTCGAGACTTGACCCAACTAACTGACTGACATGTTCGTCGATATGAGCGACGAATTGACTTCGAAAACACGGCCATGGTTAAAACCTAGATAAAACCACAGTGATTTTATCCCCCCTCTGCCCTCGTAATAAAAAAAAAAAAAAAAAATTAAAAAAAAAAGAAAAAATCGAGCCAAGAAAAGTGAATCCAGTATGCTGCTCGTACTTGAAACACTGATTTGCTACTTTCTTTGTTCGTGCCTACTAAGAGCTTGGAGAAACGTGTCCCCCTTTCGATCAACATCAGGACTCATCCGAGGCGCGATGCGAACCAGGCACTGCCTGCAAGAAATTGGGTCGAAGCTACATGTGCGTGGTGGAAGGTGATTTGAACGAGTAACGAGGGTCGACACTGTGCGTCGTTATTAAGGTGGTTTCAAAATCTCGCCACTTAAGAGGCTCAAAAAGTGATCGAGGAATACGAGTGTATAAATCGTTTGCAATGATGTTCCAGATTTAGATAATATATATGCGTTATCACCGTAAGGTCAAGAGGCAGTTACGAAATTTTCGACACCGTGGAAGGCGATAAGTTTGAAATCGAAAGGAAGGATTTGGACTCTACTTCTGTTGATTTTCATCCAGCTACGCTGTTATTTATCATGTATTTATTGTTTGAGATTCTGATTCATTTAATCACCTCATTAATTTATAGCGTTCACCATTTTAGTCGTAAGTTCATTTATTTCAAGAGTGGATTCATAATATACAAATAAAGCACACCATTTAACTATATGATATCCTCAGTGTACGGTTTCAGTATCGCATACCAGATGTTTTCCTATTTATGCCCTGTAATCCCACCCCATGCAAAAATAATGTTCTCCAGGAATCATCGGAAATTAGTTTACAAAACGTACGGAGCTGCGAAGCGTTAGGCAATGATTTCTGTCAGAAAAGAAGATCCTGGAAGCATATCAATTCCATCGTCCGGCCATTATACCCTTTCACAAAAAGCAGAGGGGCACATGTTAGAAAATTCAATTTGACTCTCCTCACTCTTTCGTTCGAACCACCGCCGGGTCAAAAATTCTCTTTGTACGGAAGCTGAAAACGGAAATGGAACGGGCGGGGGATTATATTGGAATTGTGAATTCATTCGACGGTACGAAGTTACCGAGCTGATTCTGGGTATGACAGAGGTTTATTTCCATTCCAAAATACGGTTCTAATTTCCTGACTTATCTCGCGTCCGGAGATCGCGGATATCAGATTCGCCTGACACACACAGACCCTGGTCGAAAGAGTCCGGATATTTCCAAGCGGAAAGGCGATAAGCAAAGGACTATCCGCCGATACGGTGTAACTTGCTTCAAGAGTCTCGCATTCTCCGAGATGCATATTCCAGATGAAAGCGCTCTTTGATGGGCAGCGGCTCACGAGCTAGCTCATCGTCGTTTTGCCGAAGTAAAAGCGAGACTTGCTGTCAGCATTAGACTTTTGTCGTTGGTGCGCAATTTCCAGAATCGACTGCTGTAACGCTCGCATACAAATCGCCATCTTTGTGTCAAAGGTTATCTAGTATCGCAGCTCCGACACTCATCTACTCCAAGGGATGAAGGATTAAGTCTGTAGCGCGCGGGGTCCATTGTCCATTGTCATTTCTCGTTTTTGTGCCGGGAGACCGTCGTTAGGACAATTCTCTTCGGGGGCGAAGTAGTATTCCGTGAAAGTGAACACTGCCTGGGCTCTCTGTAACCATTGTGTGTAATACCTTGTTTTGGGAGATGCTCATTACCGGGGTGAAAAATGCGAGGCTCTTTGTTACAATTTCGAACATCACGATCGCATGTTTCGCGTTTAATGTTGTTTAAAGTTAGATGAAAACGAAACATAGAACGCCTTGGAAACAGACACGAAAATTAATAATCGGGTTGAATTTCATTCAAACAGTGTCTCATTAACGTGGAAGAATATTCAGACATTTCGAGACTGAACTAAAAAGCTCAGATTTTCAAGTCGACCAGATTATTGTGTGATTCATTTCTTACATCAAACTAAATACTGTTTTCTAAAGGATTCTTGATTAAATTGATATTTTTTTTTTTTTTTTTTGTCTTAATGCAGTTCTAAATGTATTTTACTAGTCAATCTGCAACGCAGTTTAAACAGAGTATCGCAAGAAAATAATTCTTGAATTCTACGAGCATACGGTGAGTGAGTGAAAGTTTGAAAGGAACTTAAGGCGCTAAAAATTCGTTAGGCTGCATAATATTAATAATAACTTTCGTAACAGCAGTTCGTAAACTGGATAATTATATTCAAGCTGAAGGTTTGCCCGAATCTCTCAAGTATTCATTCATTCCAGAGCTTGTTTGCATATCCGTAACGCATTTTGTTCAAATCTCTTTCCACTCTCTCGCATTTTTTCATCAAGCAAACCGAAGTTACGTTTAAAAAAATTTTCCGCTCCTTGTCGGCAGGCATTCGAGCTGCATGACTTCGCTTTCAAAGTGGATTACCTGCCACTTGACAACCGTTTCACTGACCATTTCACATACCGACGGCGATGCCTTGCCGACAAAAATCCCAAACTCTTTCCTCGGGGATTTCAAAGTCCGCTTAGAATATAAAGAAGGGTAAGGAACTGTAAAGCTCGGATGAAGAGGGGATTCTCTTCGGATTCCGTGAGCCAATGATCCAGATGAAAATCTTCCCAGTAATTGGAGGAACTTCTTTCAACCCAGACACCGATCTATTCCCCTTTTTCCCTGGGACCACCGAAAGAACGAATCACCCTCACAGCGATAAGTACTCAATTCGCAATCAGTATGCATCTACGCTCGTTTGTATTTGGATTTGATTATCCATCGCCCCGTCACAATGTCTTTTAACGTTCGCACGTGTACGTAGATAAAACGAGAACATCGAACGAGATACGAGCCTGTAGAATATAATGGACGTAGAGCTTGAAATTATTGGATGCGCGGACATAACAAAACCCGCTTGGAGTGTTATTGCGTGATTATGAGCTGTAATCGTCTCATCAACGTCCTCCATAAAATGTGCACCAACTATAATGCGCATTGAAACGTCGATTCGTTTTAATGCTGACATTATCATTTCGTGTTAAACGCGATGTGGATACCTCGATACTCCGTGATCCGTACTCTGGTTCTATTTGCGCAATTTTGCGACCCAACTTTCGACACTCCAATTAGGGCAAGTCAACTTCTGGGACTCGTTAAATGTTTCAGATACCAACTTCTTACTTTTGAGCAAATAGAACCTGAGTGTGGATTGAAATAATCACACGCATTAGGCTAGCGGCGCGAGTATCACACCGCGCGCCATTATAATCTTCATTATTCCTGTGAGGCATTAATTATTGATGCCAACCGTGCCTGCAGAGCTTTGTTACAAGGGATTGTGCGAGCTTCCAGGTGTCGGAAACGGTCCCCTGCAACCAGATGGTGGCTGAATTTCGTAGCGACGAATTGGGCGGGGTGAACACGAAGACCTTTGCAGCTAGTTGTGCTTGTCGCCTGAACGGAGATTCGCGCTTTCGGACGCTAGGGGAAGTAATTAAAGCTCGAACCAATACGAAATATATTGGATTTGGGGACTTTGTGGAATGCAGGTTTACAAATGAATTCATGCATTATACGGAGCCGACGTTTTAACGAATCTGGACGTGCAGTCAGCTCAAAAGTGTGTCGAACCGAAAACTGGGCCAAACGAAGGTTCGAAAATCATACATCGTTGAGAAAGTATCCGTTGAAAGAACTTTTTAAACATTGGGGTGAAACTGTACTCATGCTGTTACGTTAACAATACAAGAGAAATTACATTATCTAACTGTTTCCTTTACTAAAGAATCCATACAGTTCATCTGATCTTGATGAAAAATAGTTGATTATCATCTCATTCAAAAATGAATACCTTACAAACCATCTGAAAGAAATTTTTTCTTGAGCGGTTTTCTTTGTCGGTTGGTAAGAAAAATTCGATGTATTATACATTCGTAACAATTTACAGATGCCAATTATCTTGTTAATCGGTAATAAATAAACGATTGTTACTTAAAATCTGACTTGTACGATACCTGGAGAATTTATTTAGGAACAAAATGAGTTATAGTGAATATAGTATAATATTCAAGGTTTTTCACATAATGCGGTTTTTACTTTTTACATTCAGTGTTTAAAATGTCTCGTATCAGCGGAGATTTCTTTATTCATACGCAATACTGCGCGGTTACCTGAAATAAGAATTCTTTTAGCGTGCGTTTGTTTTATCGGGTAATTTTTTTTTCAGTTTCTTTTCACATCCGACTGTACATCCCGTACATCCTGCGGGTGGATGACAAGGGCAACGTATGAGCTTGGCGTCTCTTTGAAC